>NW_026137721.1:932500-1182362 GCF_019393585.1 Leptopilina boulardi
TATTTTTTTCGTTTTCTAAACAAAAAAAGTGTAATTAAAAAAAAATCTAGGGGGTCCGGAAAATAAAAATCACCCGCCTGTTTATGGTTTTAGGTATATACTAAAGAAAATTAATACTTCTACATTATATAAATTTCAATTGGAAAATATTTGACTGTTGATCCATTTAAAATTTAACTTCTTTTTATTACTTTGTGTACATTTTTTTAAATACGTTTTCCTCATTTTTTTTCATAATTCCAAAAAAATTAATTGTACTGGATCAGACCATTATATTTCGACCAAAGTTGTTGCGGCCTAATTTTAAAAAAAATTTATACTTGCAGTACTGATTCTTTATGATATGCAGAGAACGAAATAAAAAGATTTATTACAAAAATTTCTTTATTTTTCTCAAAATATGAGTTTAAAGTGGAGAAGGTCCGGAAAACTGTCACTTTTTTAGCAATTATAAAATATATAAAAAAACATATAATAATTGTTAAAAAGTAAAAAGAATTATTGTTTCTTGTTTAGAATGAATTGATTTATTATTTTCTAATGATTAAATTAGCGAAAAAATTAAAATAATGGATAAAATATGTCTTTAAAGTTAGTCTGTCAAATAACCTAATTTTTCGATTTTTATCAGTTAATTACAATTAAGTGGAATTATTAAATTAAATTTGAACTTACCTAAACTTTGCAACTGAATATCTTAGTTAAAGAAAAATAAAAAAAATTGGCACTTGCACAGCAGCTAAATCGGATCGAAATCTACGCGCACCATAAATTCCGTTTTGGTCCCGAAACTATTTTAGGAGATATAGGCGATTAAAAATTGCACATTATTTTCAGGTTAAAACTGTACTTGCTTCTAACTTGAAGTTGGTCTACTCTCAGCGATCGCGTTCAATGTTTAGATTTTGAAATTGATATAACGGCGAAAATTAAAATATTTTTCAAAATTAGAAAATAATTCGCAGTGCAATCGATAATTAACTATAATAATCTGCTAATATTATTAATAAAGCTGAAAAAATAAATCTAAAAATTATGACAATTTAGTCACAACGTAAATTAAAATACTTTTCAAAATTATTTGTGATTTTTGTAAAATCTCTGTATCAATTTTTTTTAAAATTAGGCCGCAACGACTTTGGTCGAAATATAATGGTCTGACCCGTACTGATTTTCAAAAATTTTCATTTTTTCAAAAAATAAAAATTCTAAAATGATGTTAAATATTTTTTAAAATTTTTATAATATAGAATAATTTTAGACAATAGGTAGACAATAAAATATATTTTATATTAAAAAAAAAAAAAAAAAAAAAAAATTGGTACCTATAAAAAATGCAAATTTTGACAAATTAAAATTTCACTGTTCCCTCTCTTTAAAAATTCGATTTTTTTGAAACTTGAAAAATAGTCGTAAGAAAAATCAAATAAATGATCAATTTTCCGTATACATGTTTGACAATATTATAACACAAAAAACAATTCAGCTTTGTCTTTTTATATACGCTTTTTATTTTGGACGGAGCTTAAAGCATAACTTATTAACTGGGCTTTTCACTTATCATAATACAATCTTTAATATCTTAACATTAATAAATGTATACTTCAATAAAAGCTTCTTCAAAATCGAACAACCTGTAAATTGTATATTTTACCCTAAATGCATTTTGATGCGTTTCGAATAAAATTTCATATTAAAAGCGACAATTACATTATATAATTCTCAATCTTTCGCGTACATTATTGTATTAGAACAAATACTGCTCTCAATTTTCTATATACGAAGGCATTCATTAACAGAATGTTTTTTTTTTTAAAGAGAAAAAATTAAAATTATTTTCAACTTGTAAAATTTCTTTTAAATTTTGCTAATAATTTATAAATATCTAAAAAATAATTAAGAAATTAATTTCAAAAAACTACTGAAAATTATTATTTATAATTATAAAGAAAATAATTTCTTCTAAAAATTTGAAAGAATTATTTTTCAAATATCATCTAATTAAGTACTTCAATTCAAAGAATACACTAAAAAAAAAGTTATTTTAATGATCTTTCTGATTTTAATAAAATTGAAATTATTGCGTATTTTTTTAAAAACAACTAAATTAAATTTACTACTTAATAAAAAAGATATATATATATTTTTTTTTTTAGTGTAACTTTGAGAAATATATTAATAACTATTTTTTTACATATTTTTTAGAATTCTTCCAAGTAGATAATTAATTAAAAAAATGTAATTTTTGTTTTTAAATGCAAAGAAGAGATTTTAGTGCAAAATTCTAACCCATAAACCATTCAATATCATTAATAATAACAGATAATATTTAACGTGTTACATTCCAAAAATCAACACACAAGAATTTGGCTCCTATTTTCTTTTTTTTTTTAACTTTTTGCAAAATTTCTTTAAAGGAGCCCTCATGAATAATTACGTTCATATTTCACATCGATAACAGCGCCAAGCGACAGTCATAATATTTTTACAACAAAATTTCCATGTAATATGTACGTTTATCTTTCGTCTACATTTCTTTTTTTTTTATCTATTCCGAACACCTTTTACACTAATTATTATTATTATAATAATATTTATTATTACTATTATTATTATCATCTTTAATTTCAATCATTTTTTTTTCGAAGCAACATTTTTTTTCAAAGCAGCTATAAAACATCGAGTTGTCATTGAAAATAATATATTTAAAAAACTGCAAATTTCGTAAAAATGTGGAAACATTAATTAATTAATTAAATATCAAAAAATAAGATATTTGAAAAAAAAATTATTAAAAATGAAAAAAACCATTCGTAAACTAAATATCAAAATATTCATTGAAAAAAGTACCATTAAATTAAAACTAAAAAAAAATATTGAAAAAATTTTGACCAGGTGTTACTCGTCAAATGTAAACAAACATGAAAATGTACGTAATTATTGACAAATTTGCGACAGCCTTTTTTAAAATAGAAAATAAAAATTGTTCTTTCTTTATGTGAAAATGGAAAATTCATATATAAAACTACAGCCTGACACCGTATTTCATTAATAATATGAATAATATTAATAATTATAATAAAATGAAAATTACACTGAAACAACAATTTTCTCAAGGTTACGAAAAAATAACCATTTGAGTATATATCTGAGGCACGGACGTTGTGAACCTAGGTGGGAGAAAGAGTTGAGCGATTGGACGGTCACATCATGGAAAGGGTAAAATTCTGAAATTATACCCCCACCAGAGGACAGAGACTAGGTTTTTTACCTCTTTTCACATTATTTCTCCCACCTAGGTTCTCAACGTCCGTGCCTCAGATATATACTCAAATGGTTATTTTTTCGTAACCTTGAGAAAAATGTTGTTTCAGTGTAATTTTCATTTTATTATAATTTTTAATATTATTCATATTATTAATAAAAAAAAAGGTGTCAGACTGTAGTTTTATATATGAATTTTCCATTTTCACATAAAGAAAGAACAATTTTTATTTTCTATTTAAAAAAAGGCTGTCGCAAATTTGTCAATAATTACAAACATTTTCATGTTTGTTTACATTTGACAAGTTACACCTAGCCTTAAACAAAAAATTGAAAAAAAAATTTAATAGGTACCTATTAAAATATAAAGAAAAAAAGTTTAAAAATAAAATATTTATCAGGCAAATAAATTTCTTAAACAAAAATTTTGCAAATGATTTTAAAAAATTTCTCTAAGAAAATAAAAATTATATATTTAATAATATATAATATATAATATATTATATATTTCTCTAAGAAAATGAATTTAAATTTTCAAAATTTGCGTTTCCGTCTACTTTTATATGAAACAAAACACCTATTTTCAATTATTATTACATCCCTTTTTTTAATATACGCAGAGAAAAAAAAATTTTTTTCAACAAAATCTAAATAAATTTAAATTCTAATTATATATCGATGATACTCATTCGCTGTAAAGGTAAGATATGTAATAAAATCACATGTAAATATTTTTAAAAAATGTTACAAACTTATTTAAAAAAAAAAAAATAAATAAAAAAAACATTTAAGTAACTTAAAATTAAGAGATACATATATGAAACTGACTTTATAAAAGATAAGAGAAAGTATTTTATCTCTTTTCTTTTTTTTTTCTATTGAAAAAATTTTGAAATTCATAATTATAATATAATGTTTGAGATGAGATGACAGCCTAGAGGAATATTTACTATAGATGTGAAGCGATAATATCAATCGAGAAATGATATGATTAATTTATCCCAATCCATGATCTTCAAAGAATCCCTGAGGTGTTTCTTCCTGAAACAGAAAATCAAAGAAATTCTGTTCATTTAAATTCGTAAGATATAAATTATTATTTTTTGTTTCTTTTTTCTGTTTTTTGTTTAAAATATGAATAGGGATCAAGTTAATTTGACGCTGCTCATTAAATCTTAGATCGAAAAAAAATTAAGAAAATATATGAATATAAACGTACCTATATAGTTTGCAAAAAGTTATCTCTTCTCGATGCAGCTTCAAATGATGTACTGAACCCTTTTCATATAATTCATTAAAACATTGCGTTATTGACACAAATCTGCGCACAAAAAATCTGTTCGATTTTTTTTCCAAACACCTTTTGATCAGTTTTTTTTTAACATGCGATATTTTTAATTTCATACACCGAAAAAAAGTTCTTAATATTTATACATAGGTATGTATATATATATATATGATGTATTCAACGCCAAAGTGAAAGTTCATCTGCAATTGCATCTCCGATTTTTTTTTGAGCTTTTATTTTCTTTTAGTACTAATTGAGACTAACTTCCATAAATTTTTTCAAATTTTTTTAGCAAGCCGTTTTCGAGTTATGGAACTTTGAAAATTGGAGAATTTTCATGACTCTTAATTTTTGAATGCTCATAACTTCCTTAAAAATGCATCAATTTTAAAAGCCTTTTTTTCGAAATGTGTGTTTTTAAACGTACTTTACAAAAAAAAAAAAAAAATTTTCAACCATATTACTATCAAATTTTTGAGTTTTAATGATAAAAAGTCATTTTTTTCATTTGACGTCCTGATCGTTTTTTTTCAAAATTTTTTCAAAAAAACTACTTCTTATTACGAAACTTTTAAGCCTATCCCGATAATGGGCAAACGATTTTTACAATATTTTCGGAATTTTTCAAAAATTTTTGAATTTTTTAAAATATTTTTGGTTTTTTTTATACTACGTACTTTTATGTATTTTGATGCGCTGATTACGAAAATCATAGTGACAATACCCAAAAATTTGATTTTTATGGTGAAAACCATAAAAAAAGTTCCAAAATTTATAATTTTTTTCATTTCTTGCAGGTAAAATATTTAAAATTAAGAAAAAGCTTTTAAACAAAAGTTATAGATCTTATTAAAATACATTTTTTTTATCTTATGCATTTTTTTTAATTTTGCATTTTTTACCCAATAAACGAAAAAAACATAAATTTTGGGACTTTTTTATGGTTTTCACCATAAAAATCAAATTTTTGGGTATTGTCACTATGATTTTCGTAATCAGCGCAACAAAATACATATAAAAGTACGTAGTATAAAAAAAACCAAAAATATTTTTAAAAAATTCAAAAATTTTTGAAAAATTCCGAAAATATTGTAAAAATCATTTGACCATTATCGGGCTAGGCTTAAAAGTTTCGCAAAAAGAAGTATTTTTTTTGAAAAAATTTTGAAAAAAATCGATCAGGACGTCAAATGAAAAAAATGACTTTTTATCATTAAAACTCAAAAATTTGATAGTAATATGATTCAAAAAAAATTTTCGTTTTTTTTTTGCAAAGTACGTTTAAAAAAACACATATTGAAAAAGAAGACTTTCAAAATTGATGCATTTTTAAGGAAGTTATGAGCATTCAAAAATTAAAAGTCATGAAAATTCTTCAATTTTCAAAATTTCATAACTCGAAAACGGGTTGCTAAAAAAAATTTGAAAAAATTCATGGAAGCTAGTCTCAATTAGTACTAAAAGAAAATAAAAGCTCAAAAAAATCGGAGATGCAATTACAGATGGACTTACACTTTGGCGTGGAATACATCATATATATATATATATATATATATATATAGAATTTATTTTATTTTCCAACAATTTTTATTTTTAAATCAAAAAAATTTTTTTTCTATTGTTAAAATGAAAATTAATTTTTTGATTTCCATTTTTCATAATTTAATTTATTAAAACGTTGAAGATGTACGTAAAAAAATCTATTTCCCTTCATTTAAAGAGGAATAATTTAGAAAAATAATTTTGAAAATGAATTTTAATCGAAAAGGAAAAATTAAAACTAATCTTTTAATTGAATACCCTTTTTGAATTGAGAAAAAAATTCCTCTTTTTCTTATCTATATAGGTAAATATTATTTTATTAAGGGTATGTCCAACATGTGAAATGTAAACAAACATGAAATGTAAACAAACCATGCACATTTTTTCGCAGTTCTCATTTGCGTAGAAAATAAAAAATTGTCGTTTTCTTTATGAAAATGGTAAATTAATGTATTAAAGTTGGTTACTATACTTTATTTAACTAATTATATGAAGTAATAAGTATAATTATAATGAAATGAAAAGTACACTGAATTAGCAATTTTTTCAAGGTTTCGAAAAAAAAAACCATTTGAGTATATCTGAGGCACGGACGTTGAGCGCCTAGGTGGGAGAAGAATGTTGAGCCATTGGACGGTCACATCTTGGAAAGGGTAAAATTCTGAAATTTTACCCCTTCTCTCACTTTCTTCCACCTAGGTCCTCAACGTCCGTGCCTCAGATATACTCGAATGCTTAAATTTTTCGTAACCTTGAGAAAATTGTTATTTCATTGTACTTTTCATTTCATTATAATTATACTTATTTGTTCACATAATTAGTTCAATAAAGTATAGTTACCTAGTATAATATATAAATTTACCATTTTCACAAAGAAAACGACAAATTTTTATTTTCTACCCAAATGAGAAGTGCGAAAAAAATGAGAAAATTGCTAATTCAGTGTACTTTTCATTTTATTATAATTATACTTATTTGTTCAGAAAAGTTGTTAAAAGAAGTATAGTAACCTAATATAATATATCAATTTACCATTTTCACAAAGAAAGTTACAAATTTTTATTTTCTATTCAAATGAGAACTGCGAAAAAACTGTTCAAAATCTAAACAAATCATACCCATTTTTTCGCAGTTCTCATTTGAATAGAAAATAAAAATTTGTAACTTTCTTTGTGAAAATGGTAAATTGATATATTGTATTAGGTTACTATACTTCTTTTAACAACTTTTCTGAACAAATAAGTATAATTATAATAAAATGAAAAGTACACTGAATTAGCAATTTTCTCATTTTTTTCGCACTTCTCATTTGGGTAGAAAATAAAAATTTGTCGTTTTCTTTGTAAAAATGGTAAATTTATATATTAGACTAGGTAACTATACTTTATTGAACTAATTATGTGAACAAATAAGTATAATTATAATGAAATGAAAAGTACAATGAAATAACAATTTTCTCAAGGTTACGAAAAATTTAAGCATTCGAGTATATCTGAGGCACGGACGTTGAGGACCTAGGTGGGAGAAAGTGAGAGAAGGGGTAAAATTTCAGAATTTTACCCTTTCCAAGATGTGACCGTCCAATGGCTCAACATTCTTCTCCCACCTAGGCGCTCAACGTCCGTGCCTCAGATATACTCAAATGGTTTTTTTTCGAAACCTTGAAAAAATTGCTAATTCAGTGCACTTTTCATTTCATTATAATTATACTTATTTTTTCATATAATTAGTTAAATGAAGTATAGTAACCAACTTTAATACATTAATTTACCATTTTCATAAAGAAAACGACAAATTTTTATTTTCTACGCAAATGAGAACTGCGAAAAAATGTGCATGGTTTGTTTACATTTCATGTTTGTTTACATTTCACATGTTGGACTTGCCCTTAAGAAAAAAAAATGTGAAAATAATTAACGATTGATATATGTTTCTTTTATTGAGATTATTTTTTTTCGATGTAGAAAGAAAATATAGAAATGAAAGTAATTTTTAAAATAAAGTAAAATCACTTTCAAAATGATTTCCGAAAATACAAGTTTTATCTTTGTTAAAATAAGAAAATAATTTTCAAAATGAAAATATTTTCCAGAAATACACAGACACACAGGAAAAAAAGTTTTTTTCAATTGACCAAATTTTACAGTTAAGAGAATATTTAGTTACTTGAACCAAACCTTTTTTAATATAAAGAAAAACCTAATAAAAAAAAATTTTTCTTTAAAACAGAATAAAATTATTGATAATAATTTTATTCTGTTAAAAATAATCTTCAAAAATTGTGCTTTCCTGCATAATTTTAAAGATATATAAAAAAAAATTCATTTGAAAAATAAAGTTTTTTTCAATATTATTAAATTACCTTAAAAACAAAAAATATTTTAACAATCGAATAAAAACAGAAAACACCAATAGCAGTTATTTGTAAAATAATTTTTGAATACCCGAATAAGAATAATTTTCTAAAATGAATAATTTTTAATATAAATTTTTATTCTCAAAATATTTCTCATATATAAAGTTATCTCAAAAAGCATATATATGTAAAATTAAACATATAGTTCCTCCATGAGTAAACAATATCTAAACTGGGTAAATATTATTAATAAATAAATGTCACTGAAATTTAAAGATCACGGAATTATTTTATTATTGACAATATGGTTGTGTATTAAACATTAAAATTGACGTAGTCTGTTACATACAAAATATGTAGCAATATAGTTTAAAATCGAGGAAATTTTATATTTACAGAGAAATAGAATTTGTTTGTTTTGTTTTTTTTTGGTTAAAAGGCAATAAACCCACAATTGCAAACTAAGAAAAGATTTTTAAAAACGAAAAATCGTTGTTTTACCGCAAAGAGATGTCAATATTTTCAATAGTAACACAACATTGGAAAATATAATATACTTTTGAGAGTTCTTTACCGTCAACCGTAAAAATTACTTGTACGCACGAAAATGATATTTATTTACTCAACAAGTCATTAAAATTTAGAATTAAAAAAAATGTTTTTTAGATTTTTAAGTTACTTTAAGAGAAAAAGTTATAAAATTAACTTGAAAAACATTAGTATTGAGTTATATTTTTGAGGTTAGGTTGCACCAATATATCGTAAACTTAAGGCCTGAGCAGAAGAGAAACGTAACCGGAATCGTAACCGCAAACGCAACCGGAATAATAAATTGGAGAAGGACAAACAATATGTCTATCCTACTCTAACTCATTCTTCCGGTTTCGTTGCTATTCTGCTTAGGCTTTTATAGACCTAAGCACAATAGTAACGTAACTGGAATCGTAATTGCAATCGGAATTAGTAAGAGAAGAACAACAATATATATACACGGAAAAACTTTGTGCAAGAATCATTCCTAAATTTGTTCAGGAACTGAGGATATGAGAATAATTTAAGAAATCTTATTTGTATTTCCTTTGAAAAATTCTATGCAGTATTTCTATAAGAATTGTAGAGAAATTCAAGACAACTTCCTAAACTCACTACAGAAAGTCTTGAACTTGTTTTAGAATAAATTTTTACGTTTGCGAGAAAAAAAATTTACTCTGGGAGGACTCGATCCCACGTCCTCGAGAGTCCAAAAACTCCGCTTTACATCACTCAGCTACCTTAGCAGCTTATGGTATTATGCATTGGAAACGTATTTGACGCAACCAATCCCTGCCTAGTATAGTGCTTGGTTACTGTACTGTGTCTTCTAAAACAGTTCAAGAAACTTTCAACGCCCAGTGACTGAGATATTCCGATCTTCCAATGTCATAATAAAAATACAAGTATTTTCTTCAATGATTTTTGTATTTTTATGTAAATTTGGCAGAATTTTTCTCACGTTCTCAGTTTCTGAACAAATTTAGGAATGATTCTTGAACAAAGATTTTCCGTGTATGACTATCCTCTTCTAACTCATTCTTCCGTTTACGATTGCGATTACGGTTACATTTCAATTCTGCGTTGGCCTTATTTTTAGTTTTTGACACAAAATTAAGTGAAAAATGTACAGAAAAAATAGAGATAGAGTTATTAATTTAGTTATTTATAAATACAATTATTTACTTACTGCAAAAAAAAAAAAAATTTTCGAAAAATAATAAATTTTAAAAAATGGGTATTATTACCATTGCAAATTATTACCCAAGAAATTGTGGTTTTTCAATTACTCGCACTTTTTTCTTAAAATATCCCATAAAAAGCAACACTTATCTAATATATTTTTTAAAAAAAACTTTAGAAAAGCGAGATACCTTTATTGCAAACTTAGATGTATTCTCATTTTTACGATTTTAGGCTGTTTCCACAATAGCTAAATTGAATCGTCATGATTTTAAGACGAGATAATAAATTTATTTTAAGTCTTCCACAATTCCTAAAATTTTAGCTTGTAAATATTATTGAAATAAAAAAATTTCTTTTGTTAAAGAAAATAAAAATTTTTATATCCTTTCAGGTAATTTTTTTTTTATTTTTAGTGTAAATTTTTTTTTTTTCGACAATTGGCAATTAATGCGCGCGCTTCGTCTCGTTCTAAGAAAATCGTCTTCAAGACGGTGCAATTTAGCTGTTGTGGAAATAGCCTTACGAATGTTTTTCTGCTTTTTGACATAAAAGACAAATAATTTCATTCATTAAATACTGTTAATGTGTATAATAGCCCCTGGGATGGTATAATTAACCCAGTTGACGGTATTTCATTTTCAAAATAAAATTAAAATCTTTTATTTAATCAACGTTGAAACGTTATTTAAAAAAAGAATATTTTAACGAGCTTAGAGAAAATCTATCTTAAATATAATTTAGAATAGAGATAAATTTTAGTACTTTAATTTTAAAGACAGAAAAAGAGTATGAAAATGGAAGATTTCGCTCTCAATAAAAAATTACTTTATTCTAAATATAATTTTCTATATTTACGTGAAAAAAATTTTGGTCTTTAGAAAGAAAGTTTCAACGAATATCGTTTTTATGAATCCTTTCTTATTTTGAGGTTATGTGCACAGGTATTCAATATCCTTATAATAATAATAAATTTGCTTAATGCAATTCCCTAAAAGTAGAAATCCTAAACTTTAAAGACTATATTATTATAATTTTTCCTATACGCTATTAAAATATATATATATATTACTTTGTATATTATTATATGTATGTACGTTGCCTTTCAAGACATTAAAAAGTTATATTATATATATATATATTCGTACAAAAATATGGCAAAAGTTAATCCAGTCTAATAGTTTTGAAATTGGAAGTCGAAGACAAAAAATAAATAAAAGTGACTATAAAATGAGATGTGATGTATATCATTGTCCAGCTGGTGATTTTTGGCCCAAGTTGTTCGTTCTGGTTGTCACTTTTTTGATGTCGAAAATCCCACAAGAGCCCTATTTTGCTGCAGAGCAGACTAAATAAGACCTACTTCCCGTAGAGCACCATCGAGAGCCTCGTCCTTCCACAAAGAAACAAATACTAACTAATCTAGTGTGAAAATCTTTTTTTTGCCACCAAAATTAAGCCCTTTTACAATTTTAAGGGTACAGTCACGGGAAGTAGATTAGTAGATTAGCAGAATAGATTTCGGCCAATTAAAATTAAGTCTCTAGCGGAAAACGCCACTTACAGCAAGAGACTGTTTCTTAATTGGTCAACGTATGATCCACTAATCCGCACTAATCTGCTCCATGTGATTGTACCCTAATACAGTTTCTTTCCTTCAATTAACTAATTTTTTTTTTTTTTTTTTTTTAAGGACAATGATGACTTTAAAATCCCGAAGTTAGGATAATGTATTTTCAACTGTGTTGGAAACATAACCTCTCTAAGAAGAATTTAATTTACTGAAGTAATTGGAATTTAATTTTTATTTTTTATTCAATTATTATTATTGATTTATAAAATATTCACTTTAAAACAACTTTGTTAAATTTTCGAATTTCCCGCCACAAAGTTGTCGTCAACTTTAGACTTTTAACGTATGAAAGCACCTTAATAATTATTCACTTTCGATACTATTGAAACTCAATTCAATAATATCGAACGTGAATAGAAATTGATTGGTCGATTCAAGTAGAGAAATTATTTTCCAATGAGAACTATCCAATCAAGAGAAAGAGATATATAAAACATGTATATGCTTTATTTTCTTCTTAAATTAGAAACTCTCAGAGTAAATCTGAAAAAAATTTATTTTTAGAAATAATTTTAGTTCTGATGGTCGGATTTGCTAAAAGATAATTAAAATAATTTTTAAATATAAAAAATGGAAAAAAAATATATGTATCAGTTGAAGTGTGAGAAATTTTATTTTTTATATTTTGCACCATTAAAGGTTTAATTTCAATATGAAAATCAATAATTCATAACAGTAATAAACTGAAAATATCTATATTCACAGTTTGTATTATTTATGTTTCTTGAGTAATTTCTTTGGATCAGAAAATTTATTTTAATTTGTATTTAATCTTTAATTTTTAATGTAACAAATGTAACTTTTAATATTAAAAAAAAAAAATGTTTATAATAAAATTGTTCATAATTTATTAAAACAATTTTCCTTTTATTGTAAATTGTATTTTTTTTTAAATGACACTAAACTAAAATTTTTTATTTCAACCAATACGACAGGTGTATTATTTTTGTTTTTATACAAATAAAAAGTAAAAAAAAAATTGAAATTTTTTATTTATAGTTTTAAAGGCTTTAACCAATTAAATATTTCAAAGGTTATGATTCCAACAACCTTAAGGAGAAATTGAACAGAATTGAAGTAGAAAAAAGTTTCTTCTTTAAAAATAGATAGTAATTTTTTTTCTTTTTGAATAAATAAAAAAAAGTCATAGAAAAAAATTCCCAATTGTAAATTTTTCTATTGTGTACGGTTTCTCAAAAGGAACGAAACTGAAGTACGCAACATTTATGATAAACGATTTTTAAAGAAAACATTTTTTAAAATGAAAAATTCTATAATTTTTTGTCTAAAAATTTTTTTTTTATAATTTGTTGATTAATGAAAACTACACGGAAAAAAAGAAAAAGTAACTTTTACTACTTTAAAAGTAAAATTGGACCTGTCCGAAGTTTCTGCGCATCTCTGGCAACTTTTACTCCAAAAATAGTAAAATTTACTTCAGAAATAGTAAAAATTACTACGGAAACAGTAAAATTTACTACAGAAATAGTCAATTTTACTATTTTTCGAGTAAAAGTTGCCAGAGATGCGCAGAAACTTCGGACAGGTCCAATTTTACTTTTAAAGTAGTAAAAGTTACTTTTTCTTTTTTTCCGTGTAGTTTTCATTAATCAACAAATTATAAAAAAAAATTTTTTAGACAAAAAATTATAGAATTTTTCATTTTAAAAAATTATTTCTTTTGAAAATCATTTATCATAAACGTTGCCTACTTCAGCTTCGTCAAAAGAAATTCCTTTAAACAGAGAATATTATTATTTATTTGAAAATATAACTTCATCGAAAACTTTTTGGATCGTAAATTGGGTTTTTCCATTCTAGTTAAAAAAAACAAATTAAATATTTAATTTTTCTTCAAATATATGATTGTTAATATAAAAAAAAAATTTAATTTAAAAATAAAAAAAAAACCTTGTTTTTTTTATTAATCTGTCCAATTCTTCCGGTGGGATCGAAAATTATTATTGTTACAAAACGTTTCAGAAAATTCCCAATGAAATACGAAGGAATAAGGCTATCTAATTACATCTCAAAAACAATATTAATTAATTTCTTTCGTTAATTTTTCGGTAACTTAAAAAAAAAAACGTCGATAATATTTTTAAAACATTAAAAATGACGATTGTATATAAAAATAGAGAAAAAACATTCACTCTTGAAAAATAAAAATCAGTCTGAATTTCAATAAATATTTTCTAAATTACATTGTAATTATGTATTATTTTATTATTGATTTAATTTATATGCATATATTTTAAAATATAAAATCTGGTAAATTTTTCTATTCACTATTATTTTCTAATTTTTAAATATACTACCAAAAAAAAGAAAGAAATTAACTAACTAATATTTTTGTTAATTTTAATTTAATTTAATTAGTTATTTCAGCTTTATTTTTCAGTCAGTCAGTTGAGTGTAAAAATCATTTCAAATTAAGAGTGACTAATTTTTTACTTTGTTCTTTTTTTAATTATTATTATTATTATTATTATTATTATGTATAGAGAGATAGTGGTTATTATTTTTTTGTTCTAATATTATGAGTCGCTACTTAGAATTTTGCTCACTACACTAATAGCGTTACATATTAATATTAAAGAGTATAGGTTAACTTGATAAAGGTCATTTATTAAAGTCTTAAAACGTATACATATACATTGTCAACATTATATGATTATGCGCAGCAGCATTGCCATATTTTTAAAATAAATAATCCTCTTTCTATTTTATTCATTGTATTTTATACTTTCACTATCTTTTTACGATCGTAACTTATTATTATTATTTTCCATTAATTTTTAGAAAAAGAAAAGAAAATTAAAACAAAATTAACCGAGACAAAAAAATTAAAAGAAATACGTATATAATTTCATTTATGGTATACAGAAAAAAAAATTCATTTAAATATAAAATACACAGATTTATTTTATATAAATCTATATATATTAATTTTCAGTAATCTTTTTAAGATATTTTTTGTAATTCAGTTAATTATGCAATTTTTATATTTGTTATTCTTATGTTTAAGTAATGTTTGTACTTTTTTAATAATTTTAATTATATTTCAAATATTTACCTAATTTTTATATTTTATATGTAACGTTTGTACTTTTGTAATATATTTACTATTTTTTTTTTTTGTAATTTGGGTTCATATTTTATTTATCTGTGACGCGCTCTAGAAGTAACGGATCTAAGAAGCAAAAAAATATAGGTTATGTTTATGATATTTTTTTTTAATCATAAACATAACCTATAAATTTTTGCTTATTTTTATTTATTAATTTTTTTATTAATTTTAATTTCGCGTATAATATTTTTATTTAATTGAATATAAATACTTCTACTTAATTACAATTTTCATTTGATAATATTTTTTATTAAAAAAAATATTTCATATTTGTTACTTTTAATTAATTTTTTTTTAACTAAATTATTTTTACCTAATAATAATAATAATAATATTGTCCCTATAATACTTTTTTCATATATCAATAACAATATCTCAAAAGTCTTTGCACTTAATAAGTCTTTGAAATAGCAAAGCGAATATTTCGCAAAATTAAAAACTAGAACGAATGTGATAGCAAACAAAAAAGAAATTCATATTTCACGAAATAAAAATAAAAAAGAAATAGGCAAGAAAATAATTAAAAAAAAAAAAGAAATGAAAAAAATGAATGTAAAAATAAAACAAATAAAGGAAAAGAAAATTATATTAAAGATAAAAAAGAAAATTAACAAAAATAGAAAAGAAAAACGAAATGAAAAACAACTCTCATAGGCAAAATTGTTCGGAGAGTATTTTTTAAAGATCGTCTTAAAAAAACGGTGAAATTTTGATTATTTCATTATCTTTATGGAAATGCTGATACGCTAAGCAAATTTACACATTCTATTTATGTGAAGAACGATTCAAGGCAAGCGCGCGACACAAAAAAAAGTGAACAAAAACTGAGAAAAAATAAAGTTATTCTCTTGGAAGTCCTGCTTTTTTTTAACAAAAAAAAAAAATAAAATAAAAAATAAAATTACATATCGACATGCGCCTACAATATATTAATAAAAACTAAAATTGATCACAGACATGTGCACACTGATTCATGCAGACGATATAACAGATTTGTACAAAAAAAATTTTCAGAAAGAAAGTATAATTATTTATAGTTTTGTTTTTTGAACATTAGCCAAAGAATTTCAACATTTTTCTTTTCCTCTCGATTTAATTTAATTTCTTTTCTCTTTTTTCTTTTATTTTCATAAATTTTTTAAAGTTCCGAATGTTCAAATAGAAGAAATTTCTTTAATCATTTTTTCTTTTTCAATCAATTTTCCTATTTGATTGAATATTCCCAATGACTCAAGAAAAAAAAGAATTCTATTCAATAAATGAAACAAATTTTATTATCGTAAATAAAATCATTTCTTAAAAAAAAGGTGTTTTTTTTTTGTTAGAATTTTAAAGGGAATAAAATTTAATTCAAATTAATCGCAATATTATTCGATTTTCTCTATTTTATTTACATTTTTTGTTTTCGTATTTTTTAACATGAAAAAATTTATTCCACCATTTTTTACAGTCTGGCATGTAATTTAAATAAATTTTTTTAATTAAATTGAACATTCAGAGCTTCAAAAATAGTTTTTTGCAAAACTTTTCGAAATTTCATTGGCATTGTGAAACTACAATGATTATTATTATTATTATTATTATTTTCATTATTTATTTATTATTATATGCATGCTAAAACAAATAAATCTTAATTTACAAAACACTGATTCAAAGAGGATTTGTTTTAATTTGTACCATGTTAAAATTGAGGAAAAGTTACAACATTAACACAAATTTAAAAAAAAAAAAACAAAAAGGCAAAGATTTTTTCAGCGTTTTGCATGCATGTAACCTCAGGCTTTTGTTTCATTAAAAAAAATTTAATTTTTTCATCTACAATATCTTTGATTATTATGCTTCTAAACATTTTATATATTATTACTCTGAAAAAAAATATTATAGTACAAAACTCGCGCAACATTTCCAAAAACTATCTTCAATTTTACATGAAATAAAAAAAAATCTCTTTTTCTCTTATAAAATTATCTTGTAAAAAAAAAAAAATTTTTTATTTTAAAATTAATCTTTTTTGGGTATTAAAAAAAAGTCATTGAATTTCTAGAAACATTCGAAATAAAAAAAAAGAGGAAATAAATAATTATAATGAATTTTCTAGAAAACTTGTGATAAAAATTATTTTCAAAAAAAAAAAACTATTAAAACAAAATTGGCACTATTTTAAGAGAATTTGATTATAGTTGCTAACTCAACAAAAATAATATATTTAAAAATAATAGACTAATTTTTTTTTACGTCTGAATTAACAGAAACGTGATTATGCTTATGTATAAATAAAGACTGTCGCGAGTCAAATTCAGGTATACTTGAGTTTAAAATACTGAAGTAATATTATAAATTATACGAACAATATTATGTTGCGTATAATTTTTTTTCTTTTCTTTTTTTTTCTAATATACTTTCATCTCAAAGTGGATATGCTGAGTGTTTTTTTTTTGTTTTGTGTTTACGAAAGCGCAACATGCCAAAACAATTGGAATATTGAGAAAGAAGTGAAAAGATAAAAAAAAAAAACCAATATTAAGTGAGACAAATCACAATTCTATGGGTACATCGCCATGACTAACCTCCTGTAGAAGATCCTGGGCAGCAATCGCTTTCAGGACATTCTTTTTGCTAGTTTCCTGAATCTCTCCACCGACCAGCAATTCATCCAAAATGAAATACGCCTTCTCAAAGTTAAATATAATATCCAGCTCGCAAACCTGTGAAGAAAATAAAAATTATATTCCAAAAAAAAATATTTTTACAGAATTTGTACAAAAAGTTTATGAATGAGATTTTAGATTTTTAAGGTCAAATTTCAAAAAATTCCATAGAAAAATTATAAATCTTATTTTCAAATCGTATAAATTATTATATATATCTTAAAATTTCCAATGCAGTGGTTGATCTAAATACTTCTTTGTTAGATATTTAAGAAGATTCAATCCATTAAAATAACCTCAAACTAAAAAGAAGTTTATATTAATCTTTTTAACAGAACTAAAAATATAATATTTAAAATTAATTTCACCTAAATTCAAAAGATCGATATATACAATTTTCGAAAAAAATTATTTTGACTTAAAATTTGTTATTAAATAATAATTAATAAACATTTTGTCTTTTTTCTTAAAAGTTAGTGAACAATTCCAATCCTCGGATCGACTTAAAAGCACAAAAAAAAGTCGTTTTAGTCGATTTATATTCCAAAAAAAGTCGATTTTTTTTATTTTAACAAAAATATTTTACAGATTTTTAAATAAATTTTTTTTTTTAAATAATAATACTTTTGTAAGGGTTAAAGTTGAAATTTTTAGAAATAATTGAAATTCAAAAGATTTTGTTAATTTTCAGACAATAATATTAAATTTTTTCAGAACTAAAAATAATTTATCAAATAATTTTAGATAACATTTTTTAAATATGTAATTGAATTTTCAAAGATTTACAATTAAGATTTTTGAAATTAATTGAATTTCAAGTGATTTTTAATAAAAATTTTTTGATAATTTCCCAAAAAAAATTTATTAGAAATTGCGGACAAAAATACAATAATTTGAAAACCATTTTTAATTTAAAAATGGTTTCAGATAGTTGAATTTTCAAAGAATATTACAAAAATAGTTAAAAATAATTGAATTTCCTTAGAGTTATAATTGAAATTATTAAATTTCAAAAAATTTTCGATGGAAAATTTTATGAAATAATTAAATTTTAGAAGCTTTTAAATTCAAATTTTTTAAAATAATTGAATTTTAATTGAAATTTTTGGATAATAATTCAATTTTTGTTGATTTTTGATTGAAAATTTTGATAATAATTAATTTTTAATTACAATTTTTGAGTAGGGTCAGTTGGGGTAAATGGGGACAAGAGGTTTTGGTGCTTTATTTTCAGTTTTAAAATTAAGTTCAACGTTAATATTTTAACCTCAGATCATCTGCAAGAGGTTTTGAGTATTGCCAAGATTTTATCTTGACAATTGACAGCAAGATAAAAAAAGTTATCGCTCAATGCATATCAAAACTTGAAAATCAAAGTCAAACTGTTTCAGTATTTTATCGAGGATTTTAAAGAAAACAGACTTAAAAATCATACCAAATTTTTTTCTTATTCCTTGTGACTCTTATAACATAAATTCACTTGAATTTTTGATTTTTTGTCAATTTGGTTAATAATGACAAGCTGTCCCCATTTACCCTGAGTTTTCAAATTTTTGCGGTAAATGGGTAAATCATTATTAACCAAATTAACAAAAATCAAAAATTCAAGTGAATTTCTGTTATGGGAGTCATAAGGAAGAAGAAAAAAATTTGATATGATTTTTAAGTCTGCGTTTTTTTTTCAAATGCAAGACAAAATACTGAAATAAAAAAAAATAAAAAAAATTTCAATTGCTTTAACTATTATATACCTATCTACTACAAATTTTTTTCAAGTTTTTTCATCCCTTAATACAGTAATATATACTTAAGGAAACTTTTTTTCTTAAAACTTTCTTAGAAACTATGCTGTCCCCATTTACCCCAAATTTTATGAATTTTTCTAAATTTTTGGGGTAAATGGGGACAGTTTCATGCGTTTAAAGCTTATCTAAATTTTTTTCTGTTACATAAAATTAATCCTGGGAACGTAAATAACAACTTAAAAACTTACGGAATTTTTTGAAAAATAGCGATTTTGTCCCCATTTACCCCAACTGACCCTTAATTGAATTTTAGTTGATTTTGAATTGAAAATTTTTGAGTATAATTGAATTTTAGTTGATTTTAAATTGAAAATTCGGAAATAATTAAATTTTATTTGATTTTAAATTAAAAATTTGGAAAATAATTGGATTTTCTTTGATTTTGAATTGAAATTTTGGAAAATAATTGAATTTCAATTGAAATTTTGGGTAATAATTGAATTTTAGTTGATTTTGAATTGAAATTTTTGAAAATAATTGGATTTTATTTAATTTTGAATTAATTTATGGTTTTGAATTAATTTATGGTTTTGAATTAAAAATTTTTTAGTAATTTTATTTGATATTTTTTTAAAATTATAAACAATTGTTTAATTTCATAAAAATTTTAATTGAGAAATAATTTGAAATAATTTAATTTGTAATGAATTTCATTAAAATTATTAAAAATAATTAATTTAGTGAAGAATTTTAGTTAAAAATTTGTTAAATAATTGAAATAAAGAAGATTTGCATTTTATACAAAAAAAATATATTTTATTTAAAATTTTTTTTTGAAAATGTAAAAAAAACTCGAAATAGTCGCTTTTTATTGAAATAAGTCGAAAAAAGTCGTATTTTTGAAAAAAAAGTTGGAAATAGTCGATAAAGTCGTATAATCCGAGGCCTGCAATTCTAATTTTTATCCAATTTTTATAAACAATGGCTAATTTTTTTCTTTGAAAGATTATCTACAATTCTGATTTTGTATTTTTTTTAAATAATGGTTTGTATTTTTTTAAACTTTTCTTTATTTTAAAGTTTACGAAGCTGAAGTACGCAACGTTTATGATAAAGGATTTTTTAAGAAATAATTTTTTAAAATAAAAATTCTATAAGTTTTTGCCTAAAAAAATATTTTTTTATAATTTGTTGATTAATGAAAACTACAAGAAATATTTTTGAGGAAAAAAAAATTATAGAAATTATGAAAAACATTAAAAATTTCAACTTTTTTCATAATTTCTATTAATTCTTTATTGTTAATTTTAAATCAATAATCAATAATCAATTTGTTGTATAGAGTTGGAAAAATTTCAATTTTCTTCCAAAAATAAAAAACAGAACTTAAAATAAAAAAAAAAAATTTGAATTTCTCTCACAATTTTCATTATATTTTATCGCCAATTTTTTAAAATGCTTTTTTTATCATTCTGATCAATCAAGGATATTAAAATTTTTTAATTTTTCAGAAAATAAAATTTCTAAAAAAAAAATACAAATTTTTTTAAAACAAAAATTAATTCTTAATTCATTTTTTCATGATGCATTATGATTTTAGGTTCATAAAAAAGTAGTAAAAAATTGCCAACTCTACATAATGTAAATTTTAACTAATTAATACGTTAATTAATTAATTAATTTCACTGGTAATACTTTTAAACTTTAAATTCTTATAATAATTTTTTTGTATTTTTCAACAACAATTTTTTTTACACTTTTCTTATGATTTTAAACAATCAATTGTATGGATTTAAAAAAAATTTAATTTTTTCAAAAAAATAAAAATTTTAAGGTCAAAATTTTTTTGTTTTTTATTTTCATAAATTTAAAAATATTTTAGATTCTAAATAATGCTAGAACAACGAAAATTTCTATGTGTTAAAATTTCAGTGATGCCTTCCCTAAAGATTAATAATAAAATTTAAAAAAAAAATGGAATGAATTGTAATTAAATTACTCACACTTCCAAAATATTTATCCAATAGTTCTACGTAACGATGAATTATTTCCAAAGTCAATAATTCGTTATCGTTTTGTTCAATTGCACAGCAAAAGTATAGACTAGCGTATCTAGAGAAAAATATATTTAAATTTTAATAAAAATTGATTAAAATTAATATTTATCAATAATAATTGTAATATAACAAATTTTTTTAAATAATACAAAATCAATATGAGCCAAAAGTTTTTTTTTAATGTTCAAATAAACGATATTTCTTTTGCAACTTCTTTAAGTACAAATTTTATCACAAAATATTCTTTTAAATATTTCAAAAGAAATTATTAATTTAAAAATTGTTTAATTTACTGTTTTATTTTACATTGGCATCATAATTTAACTTTATTTTTTTTATAGATTGAAAAAAAAACGTTCAGAACTTTTGGCTCATAAATCAATTTTTTTGAATATTCAACTATATCTTAAGATCCTAGATAAAAAAAAAAAAATAATTTTAATCGCCTATTTAAAAAGCAATTTCTCTAATCTAAAAGGTTCATTATTATATCATCAATAAAAAAAAAATATTAAAACTCAAATTAAATTTTTGCAGGAAACGTAAAATCTATGATACACTGAGATATATTATTTTTAAAAAATCAATATTGCACAGAAATAACAAGAAAATAAAAAAATACAAGAATTATAATAAAATTTCTTTAATTCTTTAAAAAAATTGAATTTAAAAAAATATATTTTCCATATATAGTATATGAAAAATTTCTTTATATTTTTAAACCTATTAATTTAATTTTTGGTTATGTTAATAGATTAATTAAATAATTCTCACCTTTTGTAAACGACCTTGACATCCTTCCACTCTAGGAAACTCGACATCTTTGGTTTTCTTGCTAGAATTGTCGTTATCAATTCACGAGTAATTTTTTTCTTCAATTTGTCAGGATGCGCGACATACCACTTTTGTAAACGCAATTTTCCCTGACGACTAAACAATAACATAAATTGCATCTGAAAGCAACAATTCAATTAATATTTTTAATTCATACAATGTACTTACACCAGAGAAATAAAAGAATAATTATGACTAATACTGTACTCACCATTTTGAATGTGTACTATTTTTGTTGAATAATGAAATTATCAATTATAAAAATTAAAAATATAGATTAAAAACAACTTGGAAACACCTTTATTTAAACTTTTTTTTCACAATAGCACCATGTATATAGAATAGAATTATAATTAAAAAAAAAAGAATCACAAAATATGACAATTCCACGTACACCCACACATAACAATAGGTTAGGTTGGGTTAGGTATACACATGGGTACACACCTTATGATAAAGTGAAACGTCCGATATGTGACAATTGGAGGACTTATTTAAAAAAATAATATTTTTATTATTTATAAAAAATAATATATTGTTTATATATTTTTATATTTTCTTAATATCTAATGTTTATTTTCTTTGTATAGCTTTGTAACATAGGCCTCGGACTTATTTCTGTTTCTTTCCATGTGTTAGACAAAGACAGGTATCGAGATATTTCGAGTTCAAGATATGACGACAGAGGCCTGGAGGGACAAGGACAACAAACAGACGACACAATCCTAGTTATTCTTATGGGGAAGAAGATTAGTTTCCACTTTTATCAATTTTATTCATATTTTAAACATGGAAAACGCTTTTTAACATATAATAAAATGAAAATGTGTGTTGATAATTAATTTTGTTATACATTTGATTCAATTGCATTGATAGATTCTCTGAATTCGTGATAAAATATAAATTTTGAGGTTAGGGATGTTTGTTTACTAACTTGAAATCTTTTACTGCTGCGGTGATTCCCACTTAAAATTAAAAAATTATTAACTTCTTATTTAATTAAATATAAATAATTTTAGTCAAATAATCTGTTTTTCATAAAAATATAAGAAAACATCTAAAATTGATTAAAATTGTCTTGAACGCTTGTTTAAAATTGTTATTTATTTTTTATTAAAAGTTAAATGTTCTTTTTTTTTTTTTAATCCTAAAAAATAATTCTACACATTACTCAGAGCTGTGAGGAAAGCAGTCAGGACTTCGAGCGAAGAATTTATCGGTCAAAAAAAAATTTATTAATTTATTATAAAAATAGAAATTATTAAATTACGTCGATACAATTTTTATTTTTATATAAATTAATAAATTTTTTTTTTTGACCGATAAGCCTACACTGCAAAAAGAAGTATCTTATTTTAAGATGTTTTGGTAGCATTTAGAAAACATCTTAAAATAAGATACTTCTTTTTGCAGTGTATTATAAATCTTATTTATGTATTTTAATATTTATATTCTCACAAAAATTTAGCATTTGAGGAAACTATAAAAAGTAAAACTAATTGTAAAATAATATCGTCACGCTTTAAGTATTTTCAAATCTTATTCTCAAATTCAAGACAATATAAACACTCTTCTATGAAAAGTCATAAATTAAGTAAAATAGCAAAAGGAAATATGATTCCAACTTTTCTTTAATCCCAGCTAGGAAATATAAACCCTTAAAGGTCATAAAAAAAATCTACTTGAAAAAATTGTGGATCCCTTTCTCTACAGGACACTAAACATATGTTGACCAGATACAGATGTAGACTCATCGAGAAAAGTCACGTATTGGTCAAACAAAAGATAAACTATTTTTGTAAAGAAATATTTTATCCCAACAAAAATATCTTCAATTCAAGAAAATTACGCCAAGCAAAAATTATTTTAACCATCGAAACAAATTCGTGAAATGAAAGTTAGCCAATTTTTTAGGATAGACCTTCTGATGCTGATGATCATTCTGTCCTCTTCCAACTCATGCGTCATTGTATGCACTAGATAAGGACAGAATGATCAGCATGAAAAGGTCTATTATGTTAAGTTTTAATTAATTTTTTTAATATAAATAATTACATTTAAAAATGGGAAATTATACAAATTATAATTTTAAATCATGCGTGCAATGTAGAAGAAAAAGAATAGTTTTGATCTAAATATGAAATAGAGTTAATAATTATTAAAATAATTAATTGAAATCAATTGTTTGATTAAAGAAAATTTCTATCGTAGGCGTAGTTATGAAAACTTGGTGTGACTTATTTTTTTACTTATAATACTGCAAGTGAATTAACGAAAAATTAATGAAGGATATAAATATTGAAAAATAAAAATTATTTAAAAATAATTCACGCTATAAGTTTTCATAACTGTGGCTACGTTAGAAATTTTTCTTAATCAAAAAATTGATTTCAATTAATTATTTTGATAATTATTACCTCTATTTCATATTTAGACCAAAACTATTTTTTTTTCTACATTGCACGCATATTTTAAAATTATTTTTTTGTATAATTTTCCATTTTGCTTCCTCGTGGAGGAAGCTTTGTAGTCCTTTCGTTTGTAAAAATTTTCAAAGTGTCGGAAACAAATTTTTCTCTATATAGAAACATGTTATATGAGATCCTGATCAATTGTCCGGATGTATGTGTGTGTGTGTGTGGATCCCTTTTTTGTTTAGAAGATAACTTTAACAGGTTTTAATGGATTTAGATAAAATTTGGTAGGCTCATTTATCATATTAATATTTCAAATCTGACCAAAGGATTTTAAAAAATACCAAAAAAAAAATTTTATCGTCTTTTTTCAAAAAATTTTTTTTAATCGTATAAATTATATATTATTTTTCATTAATATTTAGAAATTTCGGTTAAAATATGAATTTTTGATTTTTTAACTTCCATTAATTCTTTAAATTTTACTCAAATGTATAGGTACTCTAATGTTTATATTATTATATTATTTTTGTATGTTTATTTCAATGTTAATGCTTTCTCCACGAGGAAGATCGTAAAGAGGAAGCAAAATGTTCATGTAATGAACATCTGAATTTACAACTTGTTTAAGTTTAATTATTTATAATAAAAAAATTATTTAAAACTTAACCTAATCCTAAAATTTACCAAGCTATAACTTTCATTTCACGAATTGTTTCGATGGTTAAGATAATTTTTGCTTGGGCGTAACTTTTTGTATCGAATATGCTTTTGTTGGGATTTCAAAATTTTTTGTAATTATCATATTCCCACATAGCACGGCTTCTTGCTGTGAGGTTAATGTAAGGATATCTGTAGGGTTTGTAACGTTACCTCAAGTAAACTTGAGGTTATCTTAAAACTTCCGCCATTATAGTAAGCTTACACAGTAAGGTCGTGGTAAGTTCACATGGTAAGGTGGTGGTAAGCTTACACGGTAAGGTTTGTTGTGAGCTTCTCGTAAGGTTACTGTAAGGTTGCTACAAGGTTACTGTAAACATAGAATGTTATTAATAAATAAATTTTATTAATATTTATGCGCATTAGTTTTCTATGGCACATACGGCTGCGCAGTAAATTTTATTTAAGAAACCCTATTGGGGTTCATGAAGTACTTTACCAAATATATAATATTTTATGAAAAAAAAGTATAATATATATATATATAATATATAATTCTTTTTAAACATATTTTTATATTACTCGATCTATGTTTACAGTGACCTTACAGCAACCTTAAAGGAACCTTACGGGAAGCTTACATCAACCTTACCGTGTAAGCTTACCACAACTTTTCCATGTAAACTTACCACGACCTTACCGTGTATGCTTACTGTAATGGCGGAAGTTAATCTATATTTTTATGAATTTTAGAAAAAAATTGAAAATTTCTATAATTTTTGAGTTTATTGAAATTCCCTGAAATATATTTCACCACAGAAATTTTTTTTTTTTTTTTTTGCATTCTTACCCGGCAAAAAAGGTTTGAACGAAATCGGTAAAGAACTTTTCGAGATATCCAATTTTGGTCGAAAATTGCCAATATTTTGAGAAAGTATATTCGCGGATTTCTTTTTTACTTGGCGTCGATTCTCTACCGTGAATGTATATGCTTGGAAACAGCATAGAATAAGAAAATAGAAAAGAGCATGCGCAAAGAAGCTATACAAAGGACTCAGAGCTGAACGCATCTCTACTGTACTTGTACTTTATGCTTTACGTCAGATCTTATCTTGCCTTTGACATGTCGAGTTCGTATACCAAGTCAACCTTTGTATTTGTCTAATTTTAATATAAATAAAAGTTTCGTTTTTAATCTAGAAGTCGAAACAATTAATGATTGGTTAATTAGTTATTTAATTATTATTGTTCGTCTTCAAGAGGATTTACCCGCCGTTCTAATGGAATTTAATTGTATTTTATTTAAACTTTTCCCGCGAATAAAAAAGTGGAACTTTGCGCTTGCGTAATTAACTACATAAATTACTCCGTTCGTTTTATCAAAAGGGGAAGTGAGGGGAAAAGCAAAGAAAATTGCTGAATCGCCTTAAAGTTGGAAAAGGACATAAATACAGGTTTGTTCATTTTATATTATTTGACAACACTTTCGCGAATTTTTGTGTCAATCTAACCTCGATTTTCTTTTTTATTTTATTTGTTTGCATAAAAAAAACAAATTTATTACACTATAAACAGTGTAAAGATGTAACGATTAAAATTTCTTATTTTTATATCGAAAATATTTGAAACGCTTTAAAATAATTCGTAATATCTAACTTTACTTCTTGGTAAGTAACTGAAATTCTTGATTATTTTATATAAAAAAAAAGTGATAAAATTTTTCACATTTCTTATATACTATATATTACTTAAAATTTTTTACCGTATAATATAAATATTTGTATTAAATATGGGTAATTCTTACGAAATATTCTTTTTTGTTATTTAGAAACAAAAATAAAGAATGAAAAATTAATTGAGAGCCTCAAAACATTGAATTGAATTATAATTATTCAGCTTTAGAAAGTCTAAACCGTTTGTAACAGCTTCAATTTTTGGACGATGATGAAGTACGCGCAACTTTTATGATAAACAATTTTTAAAGAAATTATTTTTTAGAATAAAAAATTCTATAGAGTAAGAATTTCTGAAACGTGCCACCTAAACCTGAAAAAATTTATTTTTTGTTAAAATGTTATTTTTCTTATAGTATTTTATATGCACAATCACCCCTTAAAACGATTTTGCAAAAAAAAAAATTTTGTTGTTGTTATTAACAATTTAATATTTTTGACCCTTTTTTTAAAAAAATTAATTTCAAAGAAATTTATTGATCGATTTTAGTGATCTAAACGGCATTCTTCTTGTCTTGAACCATAGTTTTATTGATATTTTTTTGGTGCAAAAATATTGATTTTTATTGCAAAAAAAAAATTGTTTATTTATAAACAAATAGTAAAAAACCATGAAAACAATCGAATTTCAAAATGAAAAAAATAGCTTCATATACTTAAAACCCTTCTGAATAATATTCCGTCGAGAAAAAAAATGGCACGCATTCGACAATTGGTTTATTTAAACATTTTTGACAGCGCGCATGTAGTACGTAGTGAGTGACAAGCGCCGCGCTACGTTCCGCTAGAACTCTAATGTAGGTATTCTATTCTACAAAGTCTGTGGAAAAATTAAAATTATAATTAAATTATAATTTTCAAATGTTGTTTTAAAAAAAATGTTTCAAATTTGAGTTTACATATTATTATTAATTTTATTATTGGGTAAGACTCCGTCAGAAATATCACGATTTGCAAGGGGTCTTTGAATTGTCTATAATTTTGTAAAATTGTAGTATTGGATATAAGAAATGGAAGTCCCAAAGGATTTTTGAAAATAATCAAAATTGTAAATTTTGAAAAATTGAATTTTGCCTTATTGAAATTTTTGACAATTATTTTTTAAACATTATAATATTTCTGAAACAAATAATTGGATCTTAATAAAATTTTAATTGTTCAAAAAAACATATCTTTTCGAAGTGTTATATAGTCGAAAAAAAATTTGAAATTTTATCCAAAAAAAGTCGAAATTTTTTTTAATCGTTGTTATACTTGAACGGGGCCGATTTTTGAGTTTCAAGTAAAATATTGCTTATAATTTCACCTTTATTTTTGCAACTAAAATTAGACTAAAATCATTGTAAAAATATGCATCAAAAAACAATAAATTCAGCTAAAATGTTTATAAGTTTTTATTATACTTATTGTTAATAATAATAATAGTAATATGTAAACTCAAATTTGAAACATTTTTTTTAAAACAACATTTGAAAATTATAATTTAATTATAATTTTAATTTTTCCACAGACTTTGTAGAATAGAATACCTACATTAGAGTTCTAGCGGAACGTAGCGCGGCGCTTGTCACTCACTACGTACTACATGCGCGCTGTCAAAAATGTTTAAATAAACCAATTGTCGAATGCGTGCCATTTTTTTTCTCGACGGAATATTATTCAGAAGGGTTTTAAGTATATGAAGCTATTTTTTTCATTTTGAAATTCGATTGTTTTCATGGTTTTTTACTATTTGTTTATAAATAAACAATTTTTTTTTTGCAATAAAAATCAATATTTTTGCACCAAAAAAATATCAATAAAACTATGGTTCAAGACAAGAAGAATGCCGTTTAGATCACTAAAATCGATCAATAAATTTCTTTGAAATTAATTTTTTTAAAAAAAGGGTCAAAAATATTAAATTGTTAATAACAACAACAAAAATTTTTTTTTTGCAAAATCGTTTTAAGGGGTGATTGTGCATATAAAATACTATAAGAAAAATAACATTTTAACAAAAAATAAATTTTTTCAGGTTTAGGTGGCACGTTTCAGAAATTCTTACTCTATAATTTATTGCCTAAAAAATATTTTTTTTTTGTAGTTTTTATTAATCAAATAAATTATATAAAAAAGTATTTTTTTGTAGGTAAACATTTTTGTAATTTTCCGTATTAAATAAAAATTGATTTCTAATTGTTGATCATAAACGTTGCGTACTTGAGCATCGTAAATTGGCCGCAGGTTGTTTTTTTTTTTTTTAATTGACTTTAACTTTTCCGGTAACTAAAATTAGTTAATAATTATTAGTATCTTAAAAAGTTTGTACATTTTAAGGTAGTATTACACTTTTCAAGCAGTAAAAAACGGGTTTAGAAAAAAAAATTTTTTTGTCCTACCTGCACGGAAAGTGTGTTATTTCGTGCACTTGAGGCGGTCGCAAAGTAAGTGATTCCCGCCCAGAGATGGGGTGAGCGGGCGCAAAGTACATTCGCGCCCGCTGACGTCATAGATGCGGGCGCAAAGTACATTCGCGCCCGCTGACGTCATAGAAGCGAGCGCAAAATACATTCGCGCCCGCTGACGTCATAGAAGCGGGCGCAAAATACATTCGCGCCCGCACCATTAAAAAATGTATTGTTTTCATTTTTTGTGACATAATAAACATACGTAATATACGTAAACAACTACATGTAATTTACCTTAAGTATATTATCTTCCCAACCCTGATGGAACATTGAAACAAGCGGACTTGCATGCACTCAATAATACACTTTCCATGCAGACAGGACAAAAAATGTTGTTCGCAGCACGGGCGCAAAAGGTGATAGTGTCTCAGGCGAGATTATGAAGAAACCTCGGCGACCCTACGCACCCTCGGCTTCGCCTCGGGCGCTTCGGGTCCCCTTGGTTTCTCTAATCTCGCCTTCGCCACAATCACCTATTTTGCGCCCTTGATACGAAAATAACTATTCTCGCTTCTTAATTTATTTAAAGGAACAAATTTTTTTTTATAACATTATATGGCATTAAAACTTTTATAATAAATAAAATAAAAATTTTTTATTATCTCTCTTTGGTCACTAGAGAGCCTTAAAGTCAAGGCAAAAAAAAAATTTGGGCAATCGGCGGACAGGCTACAGTCTCTCAGGGACATCGGATCTGAAAAAACAAAAAACCGTTTTGAAGCTGAGACATGTCATTAAGCATCCCCCCTAACCCCGATAAAAAATATTGAAAATTAACGAAATGGCAGCGATTTAAAAAAAAAATGTCAAAAATTAGGTCTTTTTTGGTTAGTTTTTGGATTGTAGCTAAAATCCAAAAAGAAATAGATAATTGGATTTAGGGGGGATGCTTAAAGAATTTAATTACGAAAAAATGATATTTTTTTCAAAAAAATTGGTTCATTAGAACTCGAGTTATGCTGTCCGCCAGTTTCAAAAACAACGTTTCGAGAAAAACTCGATTAAACATTTATCTTCCGAAAGCAAACAATTTTGTCAGAGTTTGACACTGGCTTTTTACACTTTAAATCTATAAAAAAAATTTTGGAATGCCAAAAAATACTCTTTCGAATGGTGTATACAAAAATTGTTGAAAATTTTAAATAAACAAATGACACTTGTTTTTTTAAACAAAATACATAAATTTTTGCACTGAGCGCAAAAGTGCATTGCGCTACATTTTGTTGTGTAACTTTTTTATTTTTTCAAATTTTGATCTGGAAATTGAGGATTACCCTCCTAAGATGATTTGGAACACGAAAATGCAAAAAAAAAAAATCGATTTTTTGGTCGGTATAAAGTGTAATACTACCTTAAAGAGACTTACCAGAATAAAAAGATTTTTCAAAATTATTTAGAAATTCTGTTAAATAAAAATTACTTCGAATAGAAATTTTCTTTAATAATAAAAGTTGTGTTAAATAAGAATTTTATTAAAATAATAGCAATTAAGTTGAATGTGAATTCGGTTAATAAAAATATTGTCAAGAGTAAAAATTTGAATGAAAAAAACCAGTATGTGTTAAATTAAAATTTTTTGTGATAAACGATTTTTAAATGAAATAATTTTTTAAAATGAAAAATTCCATAAATTTTTGCCTAAAAAATACTTTTTTAATATTTATTGATTAATAAAAACTACAAGAAATATTTTTTAAGCGAAAAACAATTTCCTCGAATTTTTCATTTTAAACAATTATTTCTTTAAAAATCGTTTATCATAAACGTTGCGTACTTCAGTTTCGTCATATATTCTGTTAAATGGAAATTTTATTATTTGAAAATTTAATGTATCAGAAAATCTGCTGTACAAAAATTCAGTTAAATAAAAATTCCACGCGAAAAGAAAGTAAATATATAAATATTTCTAAAAGTACGTATATTTTCAAATTTTGTAAAATTATTTTCAAGTCGTGCAAAATAATGGTAAAAAGCCGGGATGGCATTTTTTCGGTTTCTGTATTGCGGTTTGGGTTTTTAATGTCAAAAAAATTTCGGTTTCGATTTTTCGATTGTTTTCCTCTAGTAATAATATGAATAAAAATATTTATGAATTCGAATTATTTAGAACAAAATAAATGTATTATAATTACTCATAATTTATTTATAAATTTATATTATAAGTATGAACATTAAAACTCTTAATAATTAAACAAAATGTAAAATTTTCAAAACAGAAATAATTATTTTTTGAAATTTTATATTAAATTTTTTCAGCAAATAATTTATTTTCACAATTAAGCTCGCAATTAAGAAAAATCCTTTTCCATAGACTTCCGGAAATTTAAGATTTCAATTTTTTTATAAATTCTTTGTTGTGAAGAATTGTAAGAAATTAAAATATTTTTTATTAAATTTTCTTCGATTTGTTCTACTTGAATATTAAAAACCGAAAAAAAAACAGAAAAAATAAAATTTAGATTTCAAAATAACGGTTTTTAAATTTTTATAATAAGGGTTTTGGTTTTTGGTTTCATAAAAATTTACGAAACTGAAGTACGCAACGTTTATGATAAACAATTTTTACAGAAATAATTTTTTAAAATGAAAAATTCTATAATTTTTTGTCTAAAAATTTTTTTTTTTTATAATTTGTTGATGATTAATTAAAAATACAAAAAATATTTTTTACGCAAAAAATTATAGAATTTTTCATTTTAAAAAATTATTTTTTTAAAAATCGTTTATCATAAACGTTGCGTACTTTAGTTTCGTAAAAATTTCTGTTTTTTTTTTGGATTATCGGTTTCGGTTGCCATCTCTGGTAAAAAGCAAAATTTCCTTATAAGAAATATTAATCGTTAATAAACTTTCAAAAAATTTACAATAATTAATATTAAAATTTAGTGAAACTTATATATTTAATTCATTACTAAATGATATACTAAAATTTTATTAAAATAAACTTTTTAATTTTCATAAAATTAATTAAAATAATTCGACAATTTCAGATACTGTTCTGCAAAATTGAAACGTGCAAAATGTCCAACAATTTCTATCCAAATAGTTGTTACATATGTAAAAAGACAACATCATTAAAAAGATGTAGTCGTTGTAACATGATATCATATTGCGGTGAAATACATCAAAAAGAACATTGGGATATACACAAGGATTTATGTCGAATAATTACAAATTTAACGAAACAAAAGAAATTAACTCATCTTTATGAAAATTTACGTGATAGCAATTCATTAACATGGTTAAATTCACGTGAAGAAATGTGGAAGAAAATATCATCAATGTTGGGACGTGATCTTAAAAGTTTTGAAAAACATATGTTTCAATTTCCACGTTCATGTTTTGTTTGTTACGACACAAGACAAAATAATTTAATAAATTGTCCCAATTGTCCATTGGCGTCATTTTGTAAGCAACATCCACGTTCAATAATTCACGATGAATTATGTGGTGAAATGAATTTTTGTCACACAATTGACAATCAATTGGAATATTATCAAGAAACATTGACAAATTTAATTGGAATACTATTCTCTCCGCCGAGTTTGAAAAAAATGCCAACATCAACAAGCGAATATTTCGATCGAATTTTAAAACCATATCCAGAATTAAATAATGAAGCGAAAATTTATGCCTCAACATTCATCTATTTGCCATTGACTATTTTTGGAGCTCTTGAAAAATTAAATAAAACATCATCCACAACATTGGTAATTTATGTTGATGTAATTGATAAAATTAATATTTTTTCATTATTCTGTGAAATTTTAATGCATTTAATGCCAAATTTAGAGAATCTCATGGTAATCACAATAAGTGGGAAAGTATCATGTGATGAGGTAACACTTTGTAAAAAATGCATTTCAAAAAAGAGAAAAGCAACACTTCAACAATTCACTATGCAATCAATGAGTAAATTTAATTATAATTTTGTCAATCTCGCAATATTTAACAGTTTGGATCCACCAGATATTAATGATCATCGATTTAAAGTATTCATTCAATATCGTTTTGTTTGGAATAATTTTCACTGTCCTTTAGTTTTAACATCACATACGGAAATTTATGCTCATCGTACCAAAAATCATTATGAATTATTTTGTCCTAATCGTGGCATTATTTACAATGGTATCAATAATTTTGCGGGTTTATGTCCCTTTAGAATTTGGCAAGATTGGCGTATTGGAAGACAATCTCAATTTATGTTAATTGCCAATGCAATAGAAGATAGTTCAAGTACATCGAATACAATGACAGAGAATTTACCATTAATGGAAAACATACAGCCAAATGCAGAGCAAATTTTTAAGAAATTTAATCCTGGCACATGTCATGTGTGTAAATATCATAATACGACAATATCATGTACACGTTGTAAAATGATTTTTTACTGTTGCAAAGATCATATGAAAATGAATCAATTGGATCATAAGACGATGTGTAAAGTGATTTTGGGATTTTTAAATGAAAAAGAAACGCCGCATCTTTTTGATAAAATGAAAATTGATAATGATGAGAAATGGTTGGAGGCAAAGGTGAATTTTATGAAACAAGCAAAATTGAAATTAAATCGTGATTTATTGAATTTTGAGAAGCAAATGTTTCTATTTCCAAAGACATGCTTTGTTTGCCATGAAAGCGATTTGAGTGTTCTCAAAACATGCCTTTGTAGTGTAAGTATTATTTTTTCATTTTCTTTAACAATTAATAGTTTAATTATAATTGGGTTAGCCCACTGACTTTCGTCTAATAGTGGTTGCGACCAAATTTTAAAAAAATCTAGTTTTAATATATGTGAAACTCGATGAGTTCATTAACCATAATATTATGGTAAAAATTTTATTCCTTTTGAAAATATTAAATATCAAAAGTAGGAGGTTCACAATGTGATTTTGTAACCTTTAATTTTTCAATTTTTTTAAAAACACTATTATTAAAAAACTATTAAAAATTAGATGTTGGAACTCACCAAAAACATAAATCACTTTATTCTGAACAGAGGAACGAAAGAATTATTGCAAAAATTTATTATTTTTGGATGATATACGATTTTAAAAAAAATTTTATTTAAATATTCTCAAGATTTTTATTTACTTATAACTTTTTTGTCGGTGCTCCGAAAAAATTGAGGTTTTGCACAAAGATTTTTTAAAATATTCTTTACCTTCTATTAAAATCTTACGAGGGTGTTTTGCTTCGTTTTGGAGATATTAATTTTCAAAAAATTTTATTTAAAAAGGTTAATTAAAAGACTTGAAGTTAACTAACCAGATTCAAACTGCTCCATTTTTTATAAAAATATATTAAAATGTAGCAATTTGAAATTGGTCAGTTAACCTCAAGTCTTTTAATTAACCTTTATAAATCAAAAATTTTGAAAATTAATATCTCCAAAACGAAGCAAAACACCTTCGTAAGATTTTAAAGGAAGGTAAAGAATATTATAAAAAATCTTTGTGCAAAACCTCAATTTTTTCGGAGCACCGACAAAAAAGTTATAAGTAAATAAAAATCTTGAGAATATTTAAATAAAATTTTTTTTAAAATCGTATATCATCCAAAAATAATAAATTTTTGCAATAATTCTTTCGTTCCTCTGTGCAGAATAAAGTGATTTATGTTTTTGGTGAGTTCCAACATCTAATTTTTAATAGTTTTTTAATAATAGCGTTTTTAAAAAAATTGAAAAATTTAAGGTTACAAAATCACATTGTGAACCTCCTACTTTTGATATTTAATATTTTTTAAGGGAATAAAATTTTTACCATAATATTATGGTTAATGAACTCAGGGAATCATCGAGTTTCACATATATATTAAAACTAGATTTTTTTAAAATTTGGTCGCAACCATACTATTAGACGAAAGTCAGTGGACTGACCCAATTATAATTTATAATTTTTAGGCACTTTTTTCATTCTTACATTAAATTTACAAAAAATATTAATTTAAAAAATTTCTGTATTTTTATGAATTTTGCAAATTAATATTTCCGTTTAAAGGAAAATAAAAGAATTCGACACTTTCACAACAATTAAATCAAACCAAAATCAACTCGTACCAAAAGTTTCACGTTCTTTTTTCGTCTAGTTAATTTTTTTTTAAAATGTTTTTTTGTATTTTTTTTACAAAAATTCTGTTAATAAATATATTTTTTGTGAATTCATTAAATTAAATTTAAATTTCTTTCTTCTGTATTTTTTTTCAAACTTTGTACAGAAGAAAAAAAAATTAAAAAAAAAAAACAAATTTCACAGTTTTATCTGTTAAAATCGTAATACATACTGCATGCAATTTTTTTTTAATTTGTTGAATAAAAATATAAATTATATATTTTTAAAATATTTTTTAAATAATTGCATACGGTATGTATTACGGTTTTAACAGATAAAATCGCTTGAATTATGTTAAAATTTTGTATTAATTCTTTTGAAATATAATTTTTAACATTTTTTTTTGTCACCTATTTTCGAAAAATAATTTACCTTTTTACCTACTTTAAGTAAAAAAAAGTACTATTTATGGCATACTTTTTTTACTTAAAGTATAGGTAAAAAAGGTAAATTATTTTCCGAAAATAGGTGACAAAAAAATGTTAAAAATTATATTTCAAAAAAATTAATACAAAATTTTAGCATAATTCTTTTTATTTTTTTCCCTGCTTAAATAATTTCTAAAAGTATTAATTTTTTTAAATTCGACTACAACGACTTTGGTAGAAAAAATAAAACAGTCAAATCCTATTTTTTTTTTTTTTTTTTATTATCAGGGTGTCTAACAACTGCTAGAAAAAAAATTCCCTGACTTTTCACTGACTTTTCCCTGACCTAAATTACACTGAAAAAATTTTATTTTGATCAAATAAAATTTATTTTGACACAATTAAATCCATTTACCTATCTATTATCCACTAATTTCATTTGTATTTGAACCAAATAAATAATGTTTCGTAAAAAATAAAATATTTAAGTGAAATAAATAAACTAATTGGGGACGTAAAAATATTCTCAATATTTAATTTAAAAAAAATTTTTACGGCGTCAAATCTTAAATTATGAAATTTTTATTTAGTAAAATTATATAAAGCAGATTTTCTACTACATCGAATTTCAAATTAATACAATTTCAATTTAACGGAATTTATTATGTCAAAGAAAAATTGCAAAAAAAAAATTTTTTTAACAGAATTGTTATTTTAGTAAATTTTAATTTATCAAAATATTTACTTCATAGAATTGTCATTAAATAAATCCACAATTAACAGAATTTCTATTTAACAAAATTCTTAATTAACAAAATTTTTAGTAAAGATAATTTTAATTCGAACTAATTCTTATTTAACAGAATTCTCATTTAAGAAAAATTCTACTTAGTTCTTTTTTTGTCAATTTTTATAGACACAAAATTTCGTTAAATTTGAAATTATATTAATTTAAAATTTTCAAAAAGTATTAGAAAAAATGCATTATAAGAGTTCTGCTAAATAGAAAATCTTTTTAATCGAATTTTATAGTAAATTCTTCGGTATGAAAATTTTATATAATATAAAATCCACTTTATACAATTTTGCATTTAAATAGAAATTCGATAATTTAAGATTCGACGACGTAAAAATTTTTATAAATTAAATGTGGATATTAGCATTAAATAATAAATTATTCGTATTAATGAATAATTTACTTTATTTGAAGTTGAACCGATAAAATAAAATGTTATCAAATAATTTTTATTTATATTAAAAAAACCAAATATTTCACTGAAAAAAAATTAATTGTTATCTAAGTTTAAAAAATTATTTATTGGATTCAATAAATAGTAGTAAATAATTATTTACTTAATGAATATAAGATATATCACATGCTTAATAATTGAGTGTGAAGGACAAATTTTTAATTTGCATTTGCTTTGGTAAAAAAGTAAAAAATTATTGAAACTAATAGTTATTTTAATTTATTCATAAAAAAAAATTCCAGAAAATTAAAGAAATTACCTGACTTTCCCCTGACCGTTAGACACCATGATTATAATTTCTATTACATTAAAAAAAAAAAATATAATGTTTTTGTTCTCTTTAAAAATTTATAGGTAAGTCTGTGCAAGCTTCATCGAGATGACGCCGAACATAAAAATCTCTGCAAGGATTTCCAATTAAATATAAAATTAGAGACCAGCAACGAAAAGCCAGATGAGCCATTCACAACTGCAGCTTCATTGAAAAAAAAGAAGAAAAAAATTCTACCATCATCAATGGATAAATTTATTGATTTATATTTTCTTTTAAAAAGTCATCACGAAGAAATGCAAAAATTTATTGTCTCTGATTTATTGACACGGCCATTGACATTTATTTATGCTGTTGAAAAATTGAAAATACACATTCCAAAAACAATTTCTATTCACATTGTGGGAGCAACTGGAGAGGAATTTGATCATGTGGGCTATTGGCAAACTCTTTTCTATTGGTTCAATAGTTTACATGTTTTGCTCATTGATTTCATTGGCAATGAACTTGTCGAATATGATCAACTTATTTTCAAAAGTCCATTTAAATTACCTGATTTTTATCTAGACGGAAGACAATTGAGTTTAAATTCATTTAAGGGACGTTACGATGAATTTGTAAAGAGTGAAGAATTCTCTGAACCTGATATAATTATTGGTTACAATTTGAATATTCACGAGAGTAATTATGGAATTTCCGAGAACACCTGGCAAGAAACGCTCTCAACTATTAGTAAAATGAATGTTCCATTTATAATGACTGCACCGTCCGCGAAACGTGGGATAAAAGATCATGAAATGCTTTGCTCACTATTGAATAAAACAATTAATTACGAATTTGCGATAGAAAATCCTTACGCAAGTTTAGTGCCAGATCGAGACTTCGAAACAGAAAGATTGTGTTATTCGAATAATTATGTGATTGCTTACAAGGATTTTAGTGAAGCAAATGAAAGTTTAAAGAATGAATTAGTAAATCTTAAAATTGAAAATTAAAAAATTTACTAATTATCTCCGATCAATTTGAATTTATTTTTTTTTACTAATTAAGAAAATTTACTAATTATCTACAATCTTAATTTTTTTACCAATTAAGAAAATTTATTACATTATCAAAACTTAAAAGTATTAAAAACATTTTTTTTGTTTGTTATTTTTCAAACAAATTTTGTTTATTTTGTTCTGTTTATATTAAAAAAGTTTTGAGTATTATATATGTATAATAAAAAATGAAAATTGTTCAATAAACTTAATTTCTTTTGCAAGAATTTTGTTTTATTTCTCTAATTCAAAATTTCGTATATAATTCATAAAAAAAATAACATGTTTAGAATCGTTTTCGCAACATAAGGTAAATTAAAAATTAAAAGTAGCAAATTTTCATTTCAATCAAATTTTTACCAAGTTGACGTCTATCAAATTCACAATGTTTATTATCAATGATTTGGAAGACAAAAAATAATTTTATATACAAATTATTGTACTGTTTTGTCTAAATAACATTTTTGAAACGTTTTTATTTTTATCAACAATTTTTAAAAGGAAAATTTGTAGGCAAAATATTAATTATTTTCCGAATAAAAAATATGTTTTTTTTTCCAAACGTTATTCATACACTAAGCATTAATGTTGTTAACTTCATTCACATCTAAATGGAGAATAAAAGTCATTTTATTCTTTTCTATAATTAAATTGAATACAAAATTTTAACTGTCGAGTTAAAAATAATAATAATTTTATTAAATATAATTACTTTTTAGACGAATTTTAATATTTTTAAAATTTTTTATTGTGATATAACATTTATTTTTAATTCTCAATCAACAGAATTTTAAGTTATTTTAATTGTTAAAAATGTCAAAACTTTCAATTCACCGAAAAAAAAAATTCTCATAAAATGAGAATTGTACTAAATTAAAATTTGGTTAAATTGAAATTTTTTTTTTTAAATACAAAGTTGAATAAAGAGAAATTTTGTCAAAAATTCGGTACATAGAAAATCTGTTAAACAAATCCATTCATTAAAATTCATGTAAAAAGAAATTACATTAAATTCAATTTTGAAAAATGAAAATTCGTTCAAAAAATAATTATATCTAATAAAAAAAAAATTCTTTAAAATTTACAATTCTATAACCATTGACAATAAAATGTATACAAATAATACGCTAATAAACATTCAATACAAAATAAACAAAAACTACCTTATACATGTAATTTATGATGCATTCTTATAATTAACAATTTTCATCTAAAACATGAAATGCCTCAGAAAATCGACGCAATTGAAATACACTTAGATAACTGCAAATATTATCTAAAATTTCACTGGGAAGATGAATTTGAAGGCTCTTTCGAACAAGACAATAAAATAATTCTTTACACGAAACACTGTATTTACTTCTAATAATAACTTCATTAACTCGCCTCTTAAAAAATTCCTCATACATTTGAAAATTTTTGAAATTTTCCAAATTTTTCATTAATTTTTTATTTGCAACACAAAATTCCAATTTATAAAGAGGTTTCGTCAAAAAGTCATAATACATCATTTCTGATTCATTAGGTAAAACTTTGGTTTTTTTCATTATTTCAATTTCTTCTTGGCAACATTTATTCCATTCTTCAAGTTGAAATGTGTTAATAAATTTCACGTGTATTTCTTCATCAATATTGAAATTTTCAGAAATTGATTTTAAAAAAACTATTCGTGAAATTAATATTTTTCTTGTTGATTTAATTATATAAAATTCGCCTTGACGCAAATATTCTTCTAATAGTAATTTTTGAAATTCAATAAGTGTCGCAAGTTTTTGAATATGTATCATCAATGACATGAATACATAATTTTCACAATATAAACATTGAATTTTTAATTTAAATTTATTATGAAAATCACAATTAATAAGCATATCAATTAAATGGGCCGATGTTTTTTCTTTTATCGCAAGTTCTATGTATGATAAAATTGTTAAATCCAAATATTTTATTGGACAATAATTGAGAATATGTTGGAGAATTTGAATTTTCTGCAAATTTGTCCATAACTTTTGATGAATTAAAAATTCTATAGAATTTTTTATTTTTATTTTCCCTATTGGATCGGCACCAGCTGCCAATAAAATTCGAACAATTTTGGAATTTCCATTAGTCAAAGCAATACTAAACACAATGTTATACAAATTTGTTTGTGAATTAACATCAATATTAGATTCAATTAAAAATTTAATTAATTTCCAACTACCCATTTCAACAGCAACAATTAATGGTATTTGTGTGCCAAAATAATTTTCCATTGAATGACCAGCCTTTAAAAGTAGTATCAAAATATCATCTTTCACTAGTTTTGCATTTATGTAACATTTTTTATTTTTGGCTCCATACTTTAAAAGTTCTATCACCATTTCGGTGTTTCCTTTACAAATGGCACACGAAAGTGGACTTTCATTTTTTTCTTTGGTGAAAATATTAACTTCAGCCCCATTTGCTAATAAATATTTCAATATTTCCAAATTTCCTTTCTTAACCACCTTGTGAAGAAAAAATAAATCTGAACAGTTTTCTGATTCATTTTCAATTAAACATTTAAAAATTTCCAAAGAATTATTCTCCAAAGCTAAGTCCAAAGGTGTTTTATAAAGCTGATTTTTATCATTAATCTTGCCGTAACCATGATCAATCATTAATTTGACAATTTTTACATTTTTACCTTGTACTGCATAATGTAGTGGAGTCATGTTCAAACCGTTTTGTTTAAAATCATTATTTTGATTTTCACTTTTAAGAAATTCATTAACTTCATTTATATTATTTTTTTTAATAGCCGATATAAGGGTCAATATCTCGGGTTGGCTAATTTTTCTAGCTGGACGTTCAACTAGTTTAGCTCTTTTAAATGAAGGTGTCCTCTTTCTTTTCGTATCTGACATTTTATACTGTTTAAAATAAAAAGAAACTGTTATTATATATATAAATATATTTATAAAAACAGGGTGGCTAGCCAACCGGGAGAAAGCAGGGAATGAAAAATTAATCCGGGAAATTTTATGGGTTTTGTGATTCGCGCAATTATTCGAAAATTGTTCAACTTTTAACTATTTAAAATTTTGTGTTAATTATGTAAAATATATGAGCAATTCCACGTGAGATTGAAGGGTCTATCCTTAGATTCCTACTATACTACGTCTAATCTAATTCTGTGTCAAAAAAAGAATATTAAGTATTACTAAAAATCGAAAATTATATAATAATAAAATGCTTGGTCTGTCCTTCTGTCCTAACTTGAAGTTGGCCTTTTCTGATTTCACGTGTTTTTTTCAATAGTAATCTTATGACGTGTCAAATTTTGACAATTCTTTTTCTCATTTTTGCCAAAGTTGTATAATTGTGTTTCCAAATTTCGAAATAAGTTTCTTTAAAATTCCAAATTCGAAAATTCAATTCACGAAGCTCAAGTACACAACGTTTATCAACGAAATTTTTTTTTAAAGTTGTTTGTTGATTCAAAAATTGTATACAAATACAAAAAATTTATGATGAGAAAAAAGATGCGCCAGAAAATTTCGTACAAGATAGTAATTTGAAAAAAATTTATTTTTAAAAATGAATTTTTAAGGTACCAGGGGCCAACGAATACCTATTAAATATTAATTATAAAAACACAGGCCTCGAATCAACTTAAAGACACAAAAAATCGTTTCAGTCGATTTATATTCCAAAAAAAAGTGGATTTGTTTTTTATTTTAACAAAAATATTTTACAGATTTTTAAATAAAATTTTTTTTTTAATAATAATCCTTTTCGAAGGGTTAAAGTTGAAATTTGTAGAAATAATTAAATTTCAAAAGATATTGTTAATTTTCAAACAATTATTAAATTTTACAGAACTAAAAATAATTTATCAAACAATTTTTGGAAAACATTTTTTAAATTTAATTGAATTTTCAAAGATTTAAAATTGAGATTTTTGAAATTAATTGAAACTTTAAGTGTATTGTAATTAAAATTTAAAATGATTTCACTAAAAATTACTAAATTACTAAAAAAATACAATAATTTAAAAATCATTTTTAATTGAAAAATGGTTTCAGATAGTTGAATTTTCAAAGAATATTATTAAAATAGTTAAAAATAATTGAATTTCCTTAGAGTTATAATTGAAATTATTAAATTTCAAAAAAAAAATTTTTGATGGAAAATTTTATAAATAATTAAATTTTAGATGCTTTTAAATTCAAATTATTGAAAATTCAATTACATAATTCATTTTGAATTGAAAATTTTGGGAAATAATTGAATTTTAATTGAAATTTTGGATAATAATTTAATTTAAGTTCATTTTTGATTGAAAATTTGGATAATTAATTTTGAATAGAAGTTTTAGAAAATAATTGAATTTTATTTCATTTTAAATTGAAAACTTGGTAAATACTAATTAAATTTTAAATTGAAGATTTTGGATAATTATTGGATTTTTAATTTAATTGCAGATTCAATTAAATCAATATTTTTTTTCAAATCTCACTTCAGTAAAAGGAAAATTAAAATAAACGTATTTTCGTATTTCAAAAATTAATGACAGACGATGAGCCAAAAGTTTTGAATGTTCAAAAGTAACAAAAATTTTTTTCGTACGAATTTTATTACAAAATATTGTTTTTATTTAAACGTTCAAAACTTTTGGCTCATGACAGACACACCAATTATGAAAAAATAAAATTCTGTTTCATTATTATTATTATTACTCAATCAAAAATTGTTGCAAATCTTAATTTTATTGAAAGAATATTGTATTAATTTAGAATTGGATTCAATTGAATTTATATCATTTATTAATTTCGTTTCGTGTAATACTTTAGTTAAAAGTAAATTAAGAAAAATAAATATTATACCACACAAAATTGATTAAAAACAAAAAAATACACTAATAATCAATTCTGAATTTTAAATATTATCCTTATTGCAAATTATATAGTAAGTGAAAAATTTGTCATTCGATTAACTGATTCTCATCGCGAACAAACGGTAATTTGAATAATAGTTTTCATGGAAAATAATAAAATTCTTTCCCTCTATAAAATTTTCTTTCAAAAAAAAAAAAAATATATATATATAGTAATAATTTTCATGATCGCATCTGGGAAAAAAGTGGTTACGACAAAAAAAAAAGGTTTTCATTTTTCAAGAAAAACGCGTTTAAAATATAATCAACGTACTTTTTTTTAATCAAATCGCCAAAAAAAGGGTAAAACACTCTTTTTCAGAGACGCGTATAGTCCACATGTGCATAATAAATAATAATAAAAAATCAACTTACATTCTATGAAAATCACAATTTAAACAAAAATAATAAGCACAAGCAGCACAGCAAACACAATATAGTAATTGAAAATAAAAAGACGAAGTGAAATAAAAAATGATTTTTACAAACAATTATAAAAGAAGCCGGTATAACAAATGTCAAAGATGGGCAACATAAATGTTTACATTCGATCGTAGCGCTATTTCTGGTGAACAGTTTTAGAATTAGAATGCTTATAAGTAACTGTGACATTGGATGATTGTAACAGTGTTTGCTCTATATATATATCTATAGTGTCTGGACTGTCTGGTCCAAATGACAGGTTTTCATCATTTTCATCAAAAAGTATTCTTCTTGGTTTTCATTTCTCGAAAAGAAATTTTTTGAAACAAAGGTAAAAGATTTGTAAATTTTATTTTATTAAAATGTTATAAAACTGTGTTATATATACCATTTTAAATAAGAGAATTAGCCATATAATTCGAAAGTTTTAAATCGGAGAGTTAGATTTGAAATTACTCTTTTCAATGTCGAATTGAAGAAATTTATTGAGAGAAGAAAATTTTAAATTAAGTATATATACCCAGGAAATAAAAATTTATTCATTTGTTTTGAATTGGTCGAGAGCTTGAGTGAATCCGCATTCTTAAAAGGAAATTTCCGTTTCTTCAAATCATTTTATTTTTTCAAGTTTTTTTTTATTTAATAATAGTATATATTGATCGAAAATGATATGTAGTTTTTTTGAGTTTAAAATGCATTATAAAGTCTAACATATAATTTATTTAATAAGTGACTCAAGTATTTACAATATTTCTAAATTATGTGCGAAATATGACAACCTAACCTTAAAATTTTCAATCTTATTCATAATCGTCAAAGTAGATTCGCAGTAAATTTAGGTCGGTGAAGTTCTCAACGTTTATGATCAACGAATCAACGATTGAAAAGAAAAAATATTTTTCTATACAAATTATTATTATTTTTGATCTACAAAATTTTTTTTATCGTTTCTTGATCAAGAATTTTTCGAAAAAAAATTTGTGGGCAAAAAATTAGTTATTATTTTTTGATTGGAAAATATATTTTTTTTTCAATCGTTGATCATAAACGTTGTGAACTTCACCGATGTGTAAATTTCTGTGACGCATGAATATTCTCTTCATTAGACTTGACGAAATTTTTGTAGTGTCAAATTAAAAATTATCGAATTTACATTTAGTAGAATTTAAAAAAAAGAGGATTAAAAGGAGCCAAATTTTAATGTCGAAAAATTACTATTTAAAAAAAATTGTGATTTTATAGAATTTCTATTTAACTGGACTGTGATAAAGGTGATTTTCTAATATATCGAATTTTCAAATAATACAATTTCCATTTAACAAAATTCATATCTAGAAAAATGTTCATAAAAAAGAATTTTTATTTATTACTTATTAGAATTATTCTTTTGTCGAATTTCTATTTATCCGAATATTCACTTAAAAGTATTTTTATTAAGGGCATCCAGGAGAAAATAATGGTTTTGTAGATTTGTTCTCATTTGAAAAAGATAGAATATTTTAGGTTGTAATTTTTTGGAAATAACAGAGGAAGGTACTTCTCGGAATTTTGCATAATCTTGATAAATAATTATTGAAAAAAATGTTTAAACATTAGCAAAAAGGGGTTTCGTAAATTTCTTCTCATCTTTAAAGGATAAAGTATTTCGAGTTGGCATTTGGAGGAATAATAGAGGAAGGATCACTGAGTGGGGCTCTTCTCCATTTTTGCAAAAATATTGTATAATTTGGGGTAAGTTAGTTCAGCAGCGGCCACTAGCTAGAATTGGCGCCACATAGATTCAATGTCTGTCCCCACTTCTGTCAAAAATCCAACTTTTATAACCACAAAATTACTTGTAAAAATGGAGATGATGATATAGATCGGACGGTGAAGCACCTTGGCTTGCGATCACTGAGGTTAAGCACACCTGAGTACGGTTAGTACTTGGATGGGTGACCGCCTCGGTGCTCGCTATAGCCCTGGTGTTTTCACTGTGATCGAGATATATCAAGCGGGAGGTTTGACGCCGAGGATGTGTTTGTATATTTGTGATGATTATTATCCAAATATACATTCACAACTCGATTGTCAATAAACCGGCTGTGCGCGGGAGAGGTTTTCTGTAGTTTTCCTCTCCCCTGGCCAAAAGTCCAGGCAAATGCGAGTGCTTCTAATAAAAGTCGGTCTACAGCCGCAATTTTAAGAGTTTGTTGAGTTCAAAGAGTTAAATAAAAGTTGTGAGCAAATTGTAAAGAGCCCTAAGGGGTATACAATGAAATCAATTTAATTAATTACTTGTAAAAATGGAGATGATTCTTAAGGTATTAGTCGCGTAAAATCATTTTCGTCAGATATTTTTTAAATTTTGCAAGAGTGTTTCTGACATAATTATCTACAAAATAAGACCAATCCCATCGATTTTGACCGTTCCTAAGCTTTAAAATATCATTTCAAAGTTGATACTTTTTACATGGACGGAGCACCTAATGCATGGAAGGAATTTGCTTTATAATTATTTAAATGAAAACCAGTCGTCAGATTTTAAAATAAAACTACCACATAATACATTCTCATGAAACGAATGCCTACAAAAAAACTGAAATTTTTTGACCGTACCAAACTATAAATATATTAGGAGAAAGTTAACAAAATTTTAAATTATATGAAGTACCACTGCTGGAAAGCAGTAAACTTGGCAACGCTGTAGCGCGCGAATGCATACAAAATTCAAAATCATGCAAAGTACACAGTTAGAAAGTAGGAATATCTCATAGAGTAGAATAAAAAAATAATATATTTAAAATTTCACAACATAGATTAGTATTAAATAATTCTCAATTTTTTAAATTAAATCATATATTTTAAGAAAAATAAGAATGAGAAACGTTAAATTGGTTGGTTATATTTCAACAGTTAAGAAATAAAAACATTTTTTGATGAAATATTTATTTTTTACTTTATAAACCAATTTATAATACATTATTGATGTAAATATTAATTATAAATAATTAAAAATTAGTTTTCAAAGAAGCATACTTGAATTTTTTTTAATAATATTCACATCTTTAATTATTAATTATTCTTAGTAAGTCTCATACTTTTAAAAAGTTTAAGCATTTATATAGATAATTATTAATCATAAATAATTCAAAAATAGCTTTTAAAGAAGCATATTTGAATTTTTTTTAATAATATTCAGATTGCGACGTTGCCGCGATCAAAACTTTAGTTCCACACGTGCGAGAACGCGGCGCTCTGAGTGGAAGTTACCTGTACCCTTCAAAAAGTTTGACTCAGAACTATACCTCTTGCTAAGCACAGACTGAGTCAGACTCAAGACAAACTTTTGGTTAGAGCCGGCGCGCGACTAATACCTTAATCAGCGAGCCCTCATCTAATTAATCCGAACAAAATATTTCAAGTTATTTTAGAGTAATATCTGGCAAGGGAATATACTTTTAGGTTAGGGATTTTTCCCGAATGGCCTTAAATGACAATTCTACTAAATAAAAATTAGATTGTATAAAATTTTTTTGAATAACTCTTTTGTTACATAAGAATTTTGTTATATAGAAATTTTTTTAGTTGGAAATTCTATTAATAAAAATACTTTTAAGTGAATATTCGGATAAATAGAAATTCGACAACAAAATAATTCTGATAAATAAAAATTCTTTTTTATGAACAATTTTCTAGATATGAATTTTGTTAAATGGAAATTGTATTATTTGAAAATTCGATATATTAGAAAATCACCTTTATCCACAGTTCAGTTAAATAGAAATTCTATAAAATCACAATTTTTTTAAATAGTAATTTTTCGACATTAAAATTTGGCTACTTATAAAATCTCTTTTTTAAAATTCAACTAAATGTAAATTCGATAATTTTTAATTTGACACTACAAAAATTCCGTCAAGTCTAATGAAGGGAATATTCATGCGTCCCAAATTTCTTATTACAATGGGAAATTTTTTTTGAAAATATTGAAATAGATATAAATTTTAAGTTTCTTTCACAACTCGATAATTTCTTTCTTCAATAATTATTATTATTATAATTATATATGTTTCAGAGTGTGTTGCAGAAAATAAATAAAATATGAATAATGAAATTGAGAACATAGCCAGTTCAATAACACAAGTTGCCAATTCTGTAAATCCATCTGACTGTGGATTCTACAAAATATCAATCTCCACAAAACACGTCATCAAAATATGTAAAGATGTTATTGATGCTCTAAAAGATTTCGATGTAAAAATATTTAATACTGATTTAAGTACATTGGTACTTGTAACACTCCTTCAAATAGAAGCAAAAATATCTTGTTTTAGCTATAATGAAAAAACAAATCTTCGAGCATTGAGAACAAAAGATGATCTTAAAGAGGCAATATTTCCTTTAGCATTCTATATTGCACAAATTGGAAAATTTGAAATTGATGAACAATATTTTGAGCCAGAAATTATTGATTTAAAATATGATAATGTATCAAATTATGTCATGGATTTGGGTTTATCATTAGAAATTCCTTCTGATGTTATTTTTTTAAATAAAGGAAATTATTTGACTAATTTTAAGCAATGGGTGCGTGTTTTAAATGAAACGAGAGCATTGGAAAGTGGAATTATCTTTCGTAATGGCAATTGTTTAAATTTAACAGAAGAATTTATTGAAAATTCCGATAACTTCAATTGGATTGGCATTTTAAGCTTTGAACCAGCTCAAGAAATAATTCCCAAGTATCGTGAATTATGTGAGAGATATAAAAATTTTTCACATAGAGTTGAAACAATTGCAGCATACATTTTTGAACGTGTGGACTATGAGCAAGCAAAGGGCACAGCAATGCAATTGGTCACATCAGAATTTGAAGACAGTGATTCAACATTGTTGCGATTGTGGAGTAATCGTCTCGTTGATGACAATACACTTAAAATAGGAGGGCAACTTCGTTATGGTTTTCAACTAGAATATCGTGCTTTGAGAATTTATGATGCAAGATATTGTGAAACATTCATCGATGCTCCAGATTCGGATCGTCATTTTGTGTTTTCTATTAGAACACATTTGGCGAACATTTGTAGACGGTAATGTATATTATTCGAGATATATTTCCGGGCATTTCACGGGAAATTTTTTTTGCCCGAAACATTTTTTTCGAAATCTATAATGAAAAATAAGAAAATACGTAGTTTTTAATTTTTTTTATTCAGGGATGTGTCCGGAAACAGAACTTCGGTTTCATTCGAAAGTCATGAAGTATTTAGTTTTGTCCCTGGGCACAGAACGAAAGTCGATGGGACATTTGAATGATAACAATTATTTTTAAACTTTTATAAATTAATGAAAATAAAATAATTTAATAAAAAAAAATAAAGGAAAAATAATAAAAATGAAATAAATAAAAAAAATATTATCTATGAGGAAGCATAATGTTTGTGAAATGAATATTGACTTTTTTTACAAAGAATTTTTATAATTTTATAAATTACATGCCTCAAATCAACATAAGGCGCAAAAAAAAGTCGTTTTAATCGATTTACATTTCAAAAAAGTCGATTTTTTTATTTTAATTAAATTTAATTAGTTAATAATTTTTTACTTTAAATAATTAATGTTTTTAGTTATTATATCTATTTTATTATTTCCTTAATAAGAATAATTCTATAGGAATATTATCAATAGAAAATTTATTTAAAATATTTCAGAATCGAAGACGTAAATTTTCAAAATTTTAATTAAGTAAATTTCTTAAAAAAAAATTCTGACAACAATTCAATTTTAGAGTTTTTATTTGATACATTTTTTAATAATTGTTCGAATGAACAAAATATTTTTTTCGATCCATAAATTATTAAAATTTATAATGTCAATGTTAAATAAAACAGTAAATTAAACAATTATTAAATTAATAACTTCTTTTTAGATACTTAAAACAATATTTTGTAATTAAATTTCAAAAGATTTTGTTAAATTTCATACAATAATTTAATTTTACAGAATTGAAAATTTATTTTAGATAACATTTTTCAAAAGTAATTGAATTTACAAAGATTTACAAATTAAAATTTTTAAAATTAATTGTACTTGAAGTGATTTTTAATTGAAATGTTTTTTGTGATTTCTGTTGATGAAGAATTTATTATTAATTACAGACAAAAATTGAATTTCAAAAATTTTGAATTGAAAAATGCCTTCAAATAATTGAATTTTCGAAGAATATTATAAAACTCATTAAATTGCAAAAAGTTTTAGATGGAAAATTTTAAAAATAATTAAATTTTAAAAGGTTTTAAATTGAAATTTTTGTTAAATTTATTTGCTGATTTTTCTTTTAAATTATAAACAATTGTTGAATTTTATAAAAATTTTTAATTAAAAAATAATTTAAGATAAAATTGAGTTTGTGAGGAATTTCATTAAAATTATTGAAAATAATAATGAACATAGACTTATTTTACAATGATTAAAATTTTAATTAATAGAGAAATTTTAATTCCGATTAAAATTTAGATAGTTTAAAGTCTAGATCGATTAAAAATTTGAATAAATATTTAATATGAATTAAAATTAGAATAAATTTATTTTTTTTTCTGTTTGTGAAAAAAATAATATATTTTTGAGCAAATTGTGTTTTATCAAACAATTTTTGTGGCATAAAAATAATTGAATTTTATTTTTTATTTTCATATATATATATATATATAACTTTGATACAATGTACAATAAAAAAAAATCTTATTTATCTTTTCTACTAAGGTTAGAAAAGTTATATTTTTTAAACAGTGAAAAAAACTTGAATTTTATTTAAAAATTTTAAACATTGAGAAGAAAAAAAAATCTCGAAATTATCTAATTTCTCGAATTATAAATTGTTAAATTAAATTTTGTTTCAGAAATCTTGATTTGAATACTTTATACACACCATTTCAAATAATACCACTTAGTTCTCGAGTACCAAGGCAAGAACTTTACATTTCAACAATTTATATTATCGACATATGTAAAGCGTTAATCAATAAGCTTGAAGAGAGTTATAAAGTAAAAATATTGGATACTGATTTAAGTACCTTAGTACTCGTGACTCTACTTCAAATTGAAACAAAACTCTGGATAGCTTGGAAGTTGTACGGTGGTTATTCCAATGGTTTTGATGAATTAGATTATAAAAGATTGAAGGAAACAGAAGTCAAATTGAAAGAGGCAATATTTCCATTATCATTCTATATTGCACAAATTGGAAAAGTAGAAATTGATGGACAAATAATAGTACCAACAATCATGGATTTAAGATACGATAACATAACAAATTATACTAAGGATTTGGGTATATCATCGTTAAAGGATATTCTTCCTGAAATTATTCTCCTTTCAGAAGGTATTCTCACTGATAAAAAACAATGGTGTATTGTTGATGAAGCAAAAGCACTGAAAAATGGAATCGTTGAGCAATTAGGCGATAATATTCGATTTACAAATAAATTTCTTGCAAATCCAAATAATTTCAATTGGATTGGTTGCGTTTATTTTCGACCATATCAGGAGGTCGTGCCAAAATATCAAAAATTACTTGATCGTTATGGTAATTTTATGAAAAGAGTCAATCAAAGAATGATGAATGCATTTGTTAATGTGGATTATAAAAATGCAAATGGCACAGTGGCGCAGCTTGTTACTTCAAAATTTAAAGAAAAGGACTCTGAAATTATGTCATTGTGGAGTCATCGTACGGTTAATTTGGCTTTTCTTAAAATTGGTGGCTTACTTCGTTATGGTTTTAAATTAGAAAATTATGGTAGTTTACGATCATACAATGATAGATGCTGCGAAGGATTCGTCGATGCTGCAAATGTATTTCGTAGATTTATCTTTTCAATTGATACACATGTGAAATCGTTGACTAATTACGAATACTTATTCAATCTTGACGAATAACAAGTTAATGCTTTAAAATTTCGAAATAAAATTTCATTTTTTACATTAGCATATATATTTACAATTAAATTTTGTTTTCTTTAACTAATACATGTATTTTAAAAATCAAGAAATTGTGATTATTTTCTTAATTTATAAACATATAAATGTAAAAATACATTTTTAATATATATTGTAACGCTTTCATCGGAAAAGACTATTGTTCTAATTCAAAAAATAAATATTTATTTATTCTACTCAATTTTTTTTTTTTTTTAATTTCATGAACATTATTTAATTATTTTCAAACTTAAGTGATTGAAAAACTACAAACAATATCTATGATTGAGTAAAAATATAATTTAATAAATGTTACCTAACAACTATTTTTAATTATTATTATTATTTATTAATTATTTATAATCATATTTTATATAAATTTATAGACATTAAAATATATCAAATTTAATTTTATGAAATTGTTTTTTCAAGAGTTTCTTTTAAATAGTTCAAATACTTCAAATTTGCATTATCTCATTTTTTAACGTACGATTTAAAAGAAAAAAAAATGTTTTGTTTTTTGAAATTTACACTCAAAATTCGTTTATAAAAATAGAACCTTATCGAATTTCCAAAAAAAAAAAAACATTTTAATAAAATAAATTTTTTTGGAACGACATCATAATTACTTTATTTAAAAAAATTAATCGCGTAAAGTAATAATTAACAATTAAACATAATAATAATAATAATTTAATTATATAATAATTTAGTTTTTAAAAAGTGTAATGAAAAATATTTTTAATATAATAGTTTCTATTTTAAATAACTGGTGAAATTTTCAAAATTGATAATAATGTAATTTTTCATAATCAGAATTTGAAAAACCTATTCTGCAAAATATAAATATTATATTTATTTAATTAAATTAACACTATTCCTAATAAATTGGATCATTGGATAAAAAAATAAACAATTTTTTTTTTATAGAAAATTATAATTTTATCTTTACTTTTTTGTACAAAAGTATAAAAATAAATTTCACGAATATTCGAAAACAGTAGATTTTTTTTCACATTTGACATAGATATTTTTAGTAATTATTTCTTTTAACGTCGTATCTCAAAAATTTGAAGGCAAAAACATTTTTTAAATCTCAGGGAAAAATACATTTCAATTTTTCCGCGATAACGTATTATAAGTTTAATAGACTTTGGTTTTTTTTTTTCAAATAACTTAAATAAGTCAAATTTTAATAACATTTATGTTTAAATTATATAATAAACACGTTAAATAGAAAAACGGTAGACATTTTTTTTTACTTCATGTATAGTACGTTTTAAGGAACGCAAACACAACACTTATGCAAACAGCGTTGAAATAACAAGAAAATTTAATTTTTCGAATTGTCAAAAAAATAAATAAAATAAAATAAAGAATCAATCTTTAAATTATTTAATAAACACGTTAAATAAAAAGACAATAAACTTTTTTTTTGCTTCATGTATAGTACGTTTTAAGGAACGCAAACACAACAGCTTATGCAAACTAGCGTTGAAAAAAAAAATTTCAACTTTTCGAAAAAAAAAAGAATCAATCTTTAGAGTATATAGAAACGAAATGAATTTCTTAATACAATCGATTAAGAAAGAACACACATTTCGCCATCAATAAAATGGTGTCTTCTTCTTTTTGGATTTCCTCGCATTTGAACTGAACCTTTTGCGACATCTTCATCGCTAGATCCATCAGACTCATCATCTAAATTTGTCCTCTTCCTCTTTAATCCTCGTTTAACATTCAATCTCAAATATCGGCAATAATTTGGAAATAATTTACGACAATTTCCCTTATCAATTGCAGAAGCAATATTTTTATTCTTCATATAATCAATTAATTTTGTATCATTCGCCAATAAAAAATCATAATAATTCACATCATCGGCAATTTTATTTTTCTTCAATTTTTTCAATTCATTTTTACATCTCGTATAATATGGTTTAACAAATGTTGTTTGAAGAAATTTTACATTTTGCTCACAATTTCTTATGCCAAGTGCTTCCAATCTAACAAGTTCACGTGTCAAAAGTTGTGACACCATTCGAAATGGATTTGGATCTTTAAAAATAGTATAACCCTCATCGTTATTATGATTTTTTTTATATTGCCACAAATTAAATGTATATGTATTGTGAGTGAGATTGTATATTTTTCTATTTTCATATTGTCGTTTACGATATTCTTCACGTTCCTTTCGTCGATTTTCCGCTTCTTGTTGATAAAAATTTTCTTCATCTGAATCGGTATACATATCATGACGATGATAATCATCATCGGACGATGAATCCGAAAGGCATGAATAGCTATCTTGAATATCAGTTAAAAGTTCCTGTAAATGACTAACGGTGCATTCAAGGGGTGTTTTTAAATCTCCATTAACTGCATTAACATTCGCTCCATGTTTCAATAGAAGATGAACGGCATGTGCCAAGCCATCACTAGCGGCACGATGAAGAACACTTTCCTTATCTTTCGATGACCATCCATTTGGATCGGCGCCAATTTTCAAGAAATAACTGAAAATTTTACTTCTTTCGACCCATGCGGATTTTTCATATTCCTCATAGCATTCTTGAAATGAATCAATGACAATGCAATGTAAAATGTAGCAAAGTAAATGTTTACCATTGTTAACTTGAGCTTTCATATCGGCACCAGCTTTCAATAGGAACTTGACCATTTTCAATGTTTTTTTATCGCAAGCCAAACATAATGGAGTTAAATCAATTTTACAACGGGCATTTATATCGGCGCCATAATCTAAAAGTAATTGAGCAATACTTTCTCCACCTGATCTAATAACAAAATGCAATGGTGTAAATCCAATAATACTGTGTTCACTACTATCATCGTTACGTAAATCGTACGATGAAAATGTACCGTAAATTAAATAATTTTCATTTTTATCTTCAGATGTCGATTGTTGATAATATGTCGTTTTTTTATTTTTATCAACATCGATTGATTGTAATTTTACATTGACAATTGCACCTCTCTTTAAAAGTAACTCCGTTACTTTTTCATTTGACTTGTAAGCTGCGCAAATAAGCGGTGAACAAAAATAATTTTTTTCTACAATTTTCTTCCTGAAAAATAAATAATTCAAAATTAATTTACATCTCATATAATAATACTTATAAAAAATAAATTAAAGACAGAAACTTTCTGCTGTGCGATTCCAAGTGAGATTTTGACTTTTTCGGAGTAGGTTAACCGATTGCAATGAAACTTTGGAATTTTGTTATATACAGTAAGACTAATCTTTAACGTAAATTTCAGCCTAAAATATTTGTTAGTTTACGAGATTTGCAATAATAACAAAAAATTTAAAACTGCTATATCTTCCGTTCTAATAAACGGATTGAGGTCTACTTTTTTTTAAAATGTCAAGGAAAATGAGAGGAATAAATCTCTTTCAGAACATTTTTTTATAATTTTACAACTAAAAAAATTATTAAATAATAATTGAATAACTTTCGCGCGACTATCTAAAATTCAATCACTTAAACGCTAAAATGATCTTACCTGTGTTTTCTTTAATGTTCCAAAGGATGTTTATTATAAATGTAAGTTTAACTTAAGAAATTATATTAATTTATTAGTATAAACAATTGAGATTTCTGCTAGTTGACGTGCAGACGACATTGCGCACGCAGCATTCTCACATAGCCAATTTAGTCCACGAATCACGTCAGTTGGCTATGTGAGAATGCTGCGTGCGCAATGTCGTCTGCACGTCAACTAGCAGAAATCTCAATTGTTTATACTAATAAATTAATAAAATTTCTTAAGTTAAACTTACATTTATAATAAACATCCTTTGGAACATTAAAGAAAACACAGGTAAGATCATTTTAGCGTTTAAGTGATTGAATTTTAGATAGTCGCGCGAAAGTTATTCAATTATTATTTAATAATTTTTTTAGTTGTAAAATTATAAAAAAATGTTCTGAAAGAGATTTATTCCTCTCATTTTCCTTGACATTTTAAAAAAAAGTAGACCTCAATCCGTTTATTAGAACGGAAGATATAGCAGTTTTAAATTTTTTGTTATTATTGCAAATCTCGTAAACTAACAAATATTTTAGGCTGAAATTTACGTTAAAGATTAGTCTTACTATATATAACAAAATTCCAAAGTTTCATTGCAATCGGTTAACCTACTCCGAAAAAGTCAAAATCTCACTTGGAATCGCACTGCTTTTTAATAAATCAAATTAAATTAAAAATTGGCTTTTATTTTTATCGTATTTGCTTTATATATGATGTATTCCACGCCAAAGTAAAAGTTCATCTCCGATTTTGTTGAGATTTTTTTTTAATTTTAGTACTAATTGAGACTAGCTTCCATGAATTTTTTCAAATTTTTTTAGCAAGCCGTTTTCGAGTTATAGAATTTTGATAATTGGAGAATTTTCATGACTTTTAATTTTTGAATGCTCATAACTTCCTTAAAAATGCATCAATTTTAAAAGCCTTTTTTTCAAATTGTGTGTTTTTAAACGTACTTTCAAAACTAACGAAATTTTTTTTAAACTATCAAATTTTTGAGTTTTAATGATAAAAAGTCATTTTTCTCATTTGACGTACTGATCGATTTTTTCAAAAAATTTTCAAAAAAACTACTTCTTTTTACGAAACTTTTAAGCCTAGCCCGATAATGGGCAAACAATTTTTACAATATTTTCGGAATTTTTCAAAAATTTTTGAATTTTTTAAAAATATTTTTGGTTTTTTTTTATACTACGTACTTTTATGTATTTTGATGTGCTGATTACGAAAATTATAGTGAAAATACCCAAAAATTTGATTTTTATGATGAAAACCATAAAAAAGTCCTAAAATTTAAAATATTTATTTTAATAAAATAAATTAAATAATAATAAATAAATAAATAAAAAATAAATAAATAATAAATAAATAAAAATAAATAAATAAATTTAAATAAAAACGTTTATTGGGTAAAATATGCAAAATTAAAAAAAACTTTGAAACAAAAGTTACAGATCTTATTAAAATACATTTTTTTTAATTTTGCATATTTTACCCAATAAACAAAAAAAAAACATAAATTTTGGGATTTTTTTTATGGTTTTCATCATAAAAATCAAATTTTTGGGTATTTTCACTATAATTTTCGTAATCAGCACATAAAAGTACGTAGTATAAAAAAAAACCAAACATATTTTTAAAAAATTCAAAATTTAAAATTTTTTGAAAAATTCCGAAAATATTGTAAAAATCGTTTGCCCATTATCGGGCTAGGCTTAAAAGTTTCGTAAAAAGAAGTAGTTTTTTTAAAAACATTTTGAAAAAAATCGATCAGTACGTCAAATAAGAAAAATGACTTTTTATCAAAAAAACTCAAAAATTTGATAGTAATATCGTTTAAAAAAAATTTCGTTTTTTTTTTGAAAATACGTTTAAAAACACACATTTTGAAAAAAAGACTTTTCAAATTGATGCATTTTTAAGGAAGTTATGAGCATTCAAAAATTAAAAGTCATGAAAATTCTCCAATTTTCAGAATTCTATAACTCGTAAACGACTTGCTTAAAAAATTTGAAAAAATTTATGGAAGCTAGTCTCAATTAGTACTAAAATTAAAAAAAATCTCAACAAAATTGGAGATGCAATTACAGATGGACTCTAAAGCACTAATACACTCATTAAAGTTTTATTACTATTAAATTATTATTTTTTAATTTTAATTTTAATATTTTTGTACTTTTCTATAAATCTTTTTGTTACTCATTTATGGTCCAAGATGAACTGCGGGAACTTTGTGTAAATAAATAAATAAAAATATTTTTACTAAAGCTACTAATTTAAAAAATTTCTTTTTTATTTACTAATAAAATAGAGAGAAGTTTGTATAATTCATCTAATGGCGTAGAAAGCAATATGAAAAAAAATCGGATAATTCTGAAGTAAAAAAAAAAAAAATTTCTTTATAAAGTTCGATTTTTCACTGCCTACTTATTTTTTAAATTGTAATAAATTATTTATATAAAAATGTTTTTTGGATTTAAGAACCTTTAGTCATTTTTTTTTTTTTTTTTTTTTTTTTTGAAACACAAACTAAATTTATAAGTTTTCACATCATAATGGAATCGAATAACGAATAAATAAGTTGAAATGAATATCTAAAAATATTTTTTAGAGCAATTTAGAGAAAAATACTTTTTTGAAAAATAAAGATATTTAACAATTATAATTATTTTTTGCCTGGAAAATTTTTTGAAACATTTCTCAATCAACAAATTTTTAAATGAAAAAATGTTATTATTTTCCGCGTGAAAAATATTAATTTTTAATTTTTAATCGTTAATCATAAACGTTGTATGAGAATATTTTATTTAACTATAATTAAAAAAAGAAAAAAAAAATACAAACCCCGATTTAACTTTAATTTTAGGATCCACGTTGGCTCCATGTTGTAATAGCAATTCAACAATGCTATCGTGCTTATTTAAAATTGCTGCATGTAAAGGAGTCAAATATGATCCAACTGTATAATTTGGATCAACTTTCTTTGCAAGTAAATATTTTACTATGTCCTCTTTTCCATTAAAGGATGCAAAATACAAAGCAAAATAAAATTGATCATCTTTTGTTGGAAGTGTGGATGTTTTTTTGAAATGTATTTTCATTTCATCGACATTTCCTTTTTGCGCTGCGTCAACTAACTCAGAATTATAAATTTTCTTCTCCATTACTGTAATAAAAAAAAAATTGTTTACTTTTAATAATTACACTATAAAAAAAAAATTTCTTATACCTATATAAATTTCCTATTTTTATTTGTATATAAATTTTGTAAAATAACATGATTCAATATACGATAAATTTAATACATTGAATGTGATAGTTTTAAATTTTTACGAAGCTGAAGTACGCAATATTTATGATAAATGATTTTTAAAGAAAAAATGTTTTAAAATGAAAAATTCTATAATTTTTTGTCTAAAAAAAATTTCTTGTATTTTTTAGGCAAAAAATTATAGAATTTTTATTTTTAAAAATTATTTCTTAACAAATCGTTTGGTCAATTCTGAAATAATTCGTATGTGTAAATTTTCATCCTTTATAAAATTAAAAATATTTGACATTGTAAATTTACAATATGTACTTATAATAATTTAACATTATCTGATTACTTTTGAAATAGAATTTAACTTTTTTTTTTTTTACTAAACCATATGAACATATGATAAATTTTTATATTCTTATTAAAATAGTCAAAACACGATGAAAATAATTTTTGACTTCTGTATTCGTTGAATATGTTTTATACACTTAAGAAAATATTAACAAATGAAATATAATTGATATTTTTAGTATTAAATTTATTGGTTATTTTAACTAAAATAATTGCAAAACTTTATTAATTATTTAGAATAGAAATATACATTTTCTTTAAAATTATAACAAACCACGTGCATCTTAAAATATAATATAAGATTCGCAATTGAATTTTCAAAGAAGAAAATATTGATATACGAACAAAAAAAAATACTTAAACAGAGAAACTTACTTGTTTTATGCTGTTTTGCATTCTTTTTTCAAAAGCTCAAGATAAAGAAACGACAAATTAACAGTAGCAACAGAACTAAACAGGACTGAGGACAACTGAGGACAAAGTCAAACAAAGTAATCAAGCCAGAGAAGCGGCAACATTGGCAACTCTGGCGGCAACCAGCAACGGCAATCACGCAATTGACCCAATTTTGCATAAATTATATAGAATGGAAACTGTTGCGCAATTTTCTTTGAAAGGGTTGGATAGGTAGATATCAAAAGTACGATATTACTATAGGTTACAAGGGATTGGCTAGTTAGTATATTTTACCATATAAATATCACCAACCAATCAAAAAAGAAATTCACGAATTCTAAAATTATTATGGTCGTAAAAATTAAGGTGCTTATATACCTCAAATTTCGATCAGATGAACATTATTTCTGGACCGTGAAAATGCGTGAAAAGTCATTTTCACGGCGGGTATTTTTGAATTGTTTTAATCAAAAAATGTTTTTTTTAAGAAATATAATATTAAATAATTGTTTTAATATGTAAGAACACTTTAAAATAGTGATAAAAAGATGATTTGATTGAAAAATTTAGCAAATTTTGCTTTAAAACGTTTCTGCTACAAGAAAGTGTAAAATGACGATGTTTGTGAAATGGTTTGTACAGTGTACATACATGTGTACATGTTTCTTTCAGTTATTCGAAACAATTAGTTGAATTTAAATTTATTTGATAAACATTTCAACTTACCGATTTATTTTCAGCACTCATTATTTATTACAAGTTAAAAAGAACCGACATAACATAAACAAAACTCTGAGACACTAACAAGGAAGAAGCACTGTACAAACCATTTCACAAACATCGTCATTTTACACTTTCTTGTAGCAGAAAACGTTTTAAAGCAAAATTTGCTAAATTTTTTAATCAAATCATCTCTCTATCACTATTTTAAAGTGTTCTTACATATTAAAACAATTATTTAATATTATATTTCTTAAAAAAAACATTTTTTGTTTAAAACAATTCAAAAATACCCGCCGTGAAAATGACTTTTCACGCATTTTCACGGTCCAGAAATAATGTTCATCTGATCGAAATTTGAGGTATATAAGCACCTTTAGAATTGTCAAATTAATTCTTTATTAAATCAAAATAATTTATCCTATTGTGTGAAATTAAAATTTTTTTAACAGAAATATAAACATTTTTATTCTATGCATTGTGTCTTAAATTTTTTTTTAAAATTTTTTCGTAATTTAAAAAAATTTTTAATTTTTTTTTCATAAATACCTCTCATTTTCTTGATACATTTGTAAATTTATGTATTTTGATTCACTGATAATGAAAATCATAGTGAAATTATCGGCAAATTTGATTTTTTCTACTGAAAACCAAATAAAAAAACTGAGGAGCAAATTTTCAAAACTTGAGATAACCATAAATTTAATATTTTAAGGACCTCACAAATCGATCTGTCACTGTTAAATTTAAGAAAAAAAATTTATTAATTACAAATTTTTTATTTAAAAACTTATTGACATAACCAAGATGATTTACAATTTGTATGTTTTATATTAGAAAAAATTACCAAAACCTGTAAATCACTCAATTATGACAAAGTTCAATTCACGAAGTAATATAAGGAGGCTCCACAAGCATAGAAAGGCGAGTCCAATTTTCCGGAAATTAATTGCTTCAACTAGGATTAACCTCACTAGCGGTTCCTAGCGGAAAACTCTTGTAAGCTCTAAATTTAAACAGTGGCGCGTGTCATATAACTGTCAAGTGTATGCATTAATGAATATATTCGTCATTGTTTGTTTTTATTTTTTTTTCATAGTGCTCTTTGATTTCTCGTGTTTGGGAGTTTTAGTTTTAGTTATCAAATTCAAAATTCGTGATATTGAAATGCCGACGTGCTTTGTACGCGGATGTAAGTCTTCGGACTATAAAAATCAAAAGGAAAACTCAGAGAGAAAAATTAGTTTATTTCGTCCAAACAGGGTGAGTATTAATTATTCTGTTTTCTTAGTAAATCTTGTAAATTGTATAAATTATATTTGGATAATTAAAAAAGTAATTCTTTAAATAAAGTTCTTGTCTTGAAAACGTTTTGAAAACGTTACTGTATATATAGTTATTTTCAAAAATTAAGATGTCAAATTGAAAAATTTGTTTTATATTTAAAAATAAAAAACCTAAATCAATTCGTACTTTCGATAAAAAAATAAAATAAATAGAGAACGATGTATTAATTATAGTGAAAATTTTTAAGGAGTGTGCGAATGAAGATTAATATTTTAAAAAGTGTTTTTCGGATACTTTTTCAAGTCATTATTATTTGTTAAATGTTATATAGGAAGAGGTGTTAAGAAGGTGGCAGGAAATTGTACCAAATGGACAAAATTTGAAAAAACATCATGCCATTTGTGAGCTACATTTTGATAAAAATGATATTTTGAGACATGATGGAAATGAATTTACTTTACCGTCGGTACGTGCACGTTTAAAGGATGGTGCTACACCCAAAATTTTTGAAAAATTTGAAAAGAGTGAAACTACTCCACGTGTGATTGTAGTAACACATAATTTTCCTCATAATAACGATTTTGAAAAAGAAATTAATTTTGATGTAATTTATAAAAATGCTCATTGTATACCACTGCCTTCCTGTCACTGGTTCATGATGCGAGAAGAGGGCAAAATCATATGGAATTACTGGAAAGAAGATTGCTCTGAAGAAAGTGTGCAACTAGTTGTACTTTCTTCGAATATGATAGTGAAGGTAAGAAAATACTGTACGTACTCTATTAAGTGTGTAATAATTGCAATATATTTTTTTTTTGGTAGATTTTTTTGAAAGGAAAGGAGGTACATGTGGATAATATAAATTTTGCACAAAATGTGAAAGATATTGCAGATATACTGAAGAAGGTGGAAAATATTCTACCATGTGCTAGTGATGAATCGGAATACAGGTTTGCAGTATTTAGTTACATTTAACTTATATATATAGATTATTATTAAATTTATTTTTTATTTTAGGTCTTTAGATTGTAAACCCAGTAAAAAAAAAAGTATAGACAGTAAGGAAAAAGTATAGACTCATAGTTTAGTGGCTATACCGTTCGGCATGTAATGACGGTATAGAGACGTTACGGTGTATACTTTTTTCTTACCGTGAATACGGTTCACCTGGATTGTTTGAATTGATGTGTATTAACGCGATTTGACATTGTCAATGAAAAAGCCGATTGTTTTGAAGTGTAATAATGCCGATTACGAGGAGGAGCGACGAAATTTTATCTAAAAGTTAAAAAGGTAAATGTGACAGGCACGAGACCTGCGAGAGTTGTTACCACTGGATTGAGGAAATGCATCATTACTGACAAAAAGTATTCGACAGAAACTTACCGACAGAAAGTTACTAGGAAGAGCGGCAAATTCAAATGGTCAAATTAAATTCGAATGAATATATACATAATTTAATGTAGTTTTTTTATTTTAAATCAAGTATAGTATTTTAAATAATTAAATACCGATATTAAATAATTAATGTTTATTATAAAAATTGACATATAGACATGAAAATTTTTTCATTTTTAGCATTTAAATCTGTGAAATAATGAAATATTGTAATTTTATTTTTTAATTACAAAAAATTTTTATTTTTTATTAATTATTAATAATTAAATTTTTTTCATAAAAATAAAAATGTACTGCAAAGAATATGTTTTATGCATTGAAAAATAAAAATTTGTTAAAATATATTATTTCTATATTTTGTAAATAAAGTTATTTATTAAAATAATTTTTTTATTTATAAAATTGAAATAGATTAAAAAATTAATGTTTTAAATTAAAAATTTTTTATTTGAATTAATATATGTAATTAACTATTATGAAAATTAATAAGTCGTTAAATTTTTTTTTTTTTTTAAAATAACTAATCTTTTTTTACCTATAAACAAATTTAATTTTATTTTGAACAAAATTATATTTTTAATGATAAAAACTTTGTTATTTTACATAGAGACGAATAATATTATACTTTTTTTATTTGTGAGTGAGAAGTGACCAAAACCAAATAATTGTAAATCATCGTAAAAATATTTTAAAAGGGATAGAAACAAAACAATACATTTTAAAATTATACAACACAAGAATACTCGCAAATGCGATTGTAAAACGAAAAGTACGAAAGTAATATAATTTTAGGTTTATTACGTCCTGCAGCCGTTAGGTGGCAGAAGCATGCAGGGAGCACAATGTCGCAGCTGTCATTATATTACTTTCGTACTTTTCGTTTTACAATCGCATTTTTGTATAGATTTGCACAATCTTTCGGATTTAAGAAATTTATAAGATAAGGATCCTTGGTATTTTTTCCGATTTTGAAAAAAGTGTCGGCGTTTTGAGAAAAAAGTATTTTAAACTCAATGTTTATCATTTTCACGTTCAGTGCCGTTTTTATAGGGCGATTATTGAATGCCAAAGAATTTCAGAGACCGTTCGACACTCTTAAACGATATTTTTTTATTTGTGAATTTCTTTTATATTTAAACGCATTCTTTTATCCTACAATAATTTTTAATGCTTATAATTTGTTTCATACGCGTATATGCGATTTGCGAGTATTCTTGTGTTGTATAATTTTAAAATGTATTATTTGTTTCTATCCCTTTTAAAATATTTTTACGATGATTTACAATTATTTGGTTTTGGTCACTTCTCACTCACAAATAAAAAAAGTATAATATTATTCGTCTCTATGTAAAATAACAAAGTTTTTATCATTAAAAATATAATTTTGTTCAAAATAAAATTAAATTTGTTTATAGGTAAAAAAAGATTAGTTATTATTAAAAAAAAAAAATTTAACGACTAATTAATTTTCATAATAGTTAATTACATATATTAATTCAAATAAAAAATTTTTAATTTAAAACATTAATTTTTTAATCTATTTCAATTTTATAAATAAAAAAATTATTTTAATAAATAACTTTATTTACAAAATATAGAAATAATATATTTTAACAAATTTTTATTTTTCAATGCATAAAACATATTCTTTGCAGTACATTTTTATTTTTATGAAAAAAATTTAATTATTAATAATTAATAAAAAATAAAAATTTTTTGTAATTAAAAAATAAAATTACAATATTTCATTATTTCACAGATTTAAATGCTAAAAATGAAAAAATTTTCATGTCTATATGTCAATTTTTATAATAAACATTAATTATTTAATATCGGTATTTAATTATTTAAAATACTATACTTGATTTAAAATAAAAAAACTACATTAAATTATGTATATATTCATTCGAATTTAATTTGACCATTTGAATTTGCCGCTCTTCCTAGTAACTTTCTGTCGGTAAGTTTCTGTCGAATACTTTTTGTCAGTAATGATGCATTTCCTCAATCCAGTGGTAACAACTCTCGCAGGTCTCGTGCCTGTCACATTTACCTTTTTAACTTTTAGATAAAATTTCGTCGCTCCTCCTCGTAATCGGCATTATTACACTTCAAAACAATCGGCTTTTTCATTGACAATGTCAAATCGCGTTAATACACATCAATTCAAACAATCCAGGTGAACCGTATTCACGGTAAGAAAAAAGTATACACCGTAACGTCTCTATACCGTCATTACATGCCGAACGGTATAGCCACTAAGCTATGAGTCTATACTTTTTCCTTACTGTCTATACTTTTTTTTTTACTGGGAAGGTTACGTAATGAAGACAGAATGTGGTAAAAGAGGTAAACGCGTAAAATTTTGTGATCCTTGTAAATTTCATCGATTACGATTACAAAAAAAAAAAAACGATTCCGGAAAACTAAACGCGAAAAACAAGGAATTGCGTGAAAAATTGAAAAGTGAAAACCGTCGAAAACAACGCACATCGTTCAAGGTAATGATAAGTGAAATTTGATTTTTAATGATAATTTAACAGAATTGCGACAATAGATTTTTTTTAAGGTAAAAATCAATTATTGTAAGAAGCGAAAAATTCTCTGAACTTTTTCACTACTTAAAACAATTTTTAAATTTGGATTTTCTGTAAAAATTTCACGTTGATCTCGAAAATACTTCCTTATTATATATAAGTATATGTATATCTAAAGGATTTTACAATTTTGTAAACTTGTAGCTGGTAGCTTACGCAAGTATGTAAATATTTAAATATTTTTATTATAAAAAATAGCTTTAAAAATGTGATATTTTTACAGGGAAAAAATTATAAAAATTTACTTAAGCAGTCTAATTTTTTTTAACACAAAGTACAAAATTTATAAGGTATAAGAAATTTAAAAAATATTTGTTAATAGATCAAGAAACTAGAAGAAAAGGTAGAAAATTTAAAATTAAAATGTTCAAAAATTGAAAATGAAGCCATTGTTAAGTGTTTAATTCAATTACCTGAAAATGAGCAAAATGCTGTGCGAACCATACTGGAAACTTCAAAAGTAAAGAGCAACAAAGGATTAAGATACCAATCGGATTGGGTTTATGAATGTATTCTTTTGAGGATCAAGAGTCCTAAAGGTTATGAACACATTCGAAGAAGACAACTTCTTCCATTACCAAGTGTAACAACTTTAAATAGGTACATGAAATTCATTAAAAGCCAGTATGGTTTTCAGGAAATCATTTTCGAAGGCATTAAATTAAAAACCAAAGATATGTCGCCATTGGATGTTCACGGTGTGTACACTAAAATCAAATCTTTACTTATATTAAAGGGAAAAACTTTTTTGCATTATCGAGGATCTAAAATTATTAAATATTATTAAAATTTAAAAAAAAATGTTTTTGACCATTTGAGAATTCTTGTCTAAAAAAATAAAAATTGTTCAAAATTCATACGATCAATTTTTTTAAATCATGAAAAATGTATTTCATGTTGCTAAGGAGATATAATTTTTTTAAAACATTTTTTGGAAAATTAAATCGTACTTCTTTTTCAAAAATTAAAAAAACCCTGTGAATAATTTCTCACAACTCTTATTTTTTTATTTCTTAAATATTCTATTTTTTACGGTTGAAATTTAGTGGACTCTTCCATTGAATTGAATAAATATAGTTACAAATTTATATGCTTCTAAAATATGAGTAGAATTTTTTTTTTTTGTAGGATGCCTGTTAATCGATGAGATGAAATTAACCAAATATATCCACTTTGATGAAATGAATCTTAAATTTGAAGGATTCACCTATCTCGGCAATTATACCCCAGAAAATCAAACAAATCAAGCCGGTGATCATGCACTCGTTATGCTATTTCAGCCATTTAAAGGAAAATGGGTGCAAAGTTTGGGGTGTTTTTTAAGTAAAGGTTGTGCACCTGGTAAAGTATTGCACAAGTTAATAACTGAGTGCATAATTCTTACAGAGAATGCAGGATTAAAAATTGACGCGATAGTATCTGATGGAGCGTCATGGAACCGATCAATGTGGACTCAATTTGGAGTCAATGAGGAAGAAGTCAGCATAGAACACATCGTCGATTCAAGTCGCCGATTGTGGTTTGTGTCTGACTTCCCTCACTTGGTCAAATGTGTAAGAAATTTCTTAATAAAACATGGACTTCTAGAAGCAATTTGGGTAAAAAATTAATATCAATTTTTATTTATTAATTTAAAAACTTAATTTAGTAAATTTTCATTTTTAAAAATGACTTTAGAATCATTCAACAATTTTTTAAATAAATCCATATTATGGAAAATAAAATAAATCTAATATAGTAAGTTTACATTTAAAAAAAGTAATATCTTGAAATTAATGCTTTCCAAACTTTTAACAAATTGTACTGGCAGTTAGCCGATTCGAACGAAATTAGATGAAAATTGTACTTCAATATATACTCAGAATATATATATATATATATATATATATATATATATATATTATATTACTATGATATTTACTGTCATGAATTTTTTAGACTCCAGATGGATTCATCGCGTTAATAATTTGGTTTTCCTTATTGGATTGCGAAAATACAGAAGATTTTTCTATAAAAGCAAACTTCAAATTTACAAAGAAGCACTTGCGACCCAGCTTATATGAGAAAATGAACGTCGCCTTGGCTTTCCAAGTACGTGATTTTATTGGTAAAAAATATTACTTTGATTTAATCAAATGAATAAAATATTTTCTGCTTTTTAAAAATTAACAGTTTTTTGGAGTCGCTGACCTTTTGGAATTAAATAAAAATAAGCACCCGGATTTAGAAGAGTGTGACTCTGCGATTGCCTTTTGCAAAAAATGGAAGGCTCTAATCAATGCTATGAATAGCAGAACACCAATAGATGCCTTAAAAGTTGACAATGAACCTTATAAAGTATGATCCATTTACATAAAATCAATATCAATTAAATGTTTGTTCTTAATAATACAACATTCAATTTCACGCTTGTATATTATACTTTACAGATTATTCAAAATTTTTTAAAATATCTTGAAGAATGGCAATCAGTGGCAACAGAAAAAAACTATAAATGTTTTCACAACAAAACGTTCTATGGGTTAAAAGTTTCTTTGAAAGCCACCCTAGAAATATGTCAATATCTGATAGAAAACTGTGGGTTCAGTTATATAATGACTGCTAGATTAAATCAGGATAGCTTGGAAGTACGGATTTTTTACAAAGGAAATTAAATTTTCTAAGTGTTCTATCCCAAAAAAATCAAAGTTTTTCAAAATTATTTTGTTAGTCTTGTTATTAAAAGTTCTCTCTTATTTCCACTTTCATCTAATTTTAAAGAAAAAGAAATTTACTTTTAAATACATTTTTTTCAAGTAATTCACAAGTTGTAGTTAATTCTTATAAAAAATTTTAAAAAAGAATAAATTTATTATCTTTTGTTCATAAAGTCAATAAAAATTTAATGTTTTCAAAAAAAAACTTGATTTAAAAAAAATTGCATTGTCATTACATAACTGAGATTTTATTTTATAAAATTTTGAACTATTCAGAAAACATTGAATTTTATGGGTGCAATACTTGAAAAATTTTGTCCCACATAGAATTTAAATTATATTTTTTTTATTAATGGTTTAATGCATAATTTTGTTGTATTGTAGCGCTTCTTTGGAATGATGCGAGAGAGTTGTGGTGCGAACGACCACCCGGATTCGCGACTGTTCATACAATTATACAGATTAATTTCAACTTATTCTTTGATCGAGTCTCCGAAAGGATCAAATGTAGCAAGCTCAGAGATATTTGACGCTCTTTTACAAATTCAAGATATTGAGGAGAGAAATGAAAGAAAGAAAAAATGGGAAACTGAACTTGATAAAATTTTGGATAGTGGATCGAATATTGATGCATTAATTGAGGCCACAACTCTTTTACAAGACCACGATTATTGTGAATCAGAGACATCTGTTTATGCCAACGCTTATGTTGCTGGATATGTAGCACGCAAGGCTTCTTTGAGATTCGCAAAATTCATAGTAGATGAAAAAAGTGTCGTTTGCAAAAATTGTTGCGACGCATTAATTTTGTCTCCAAATGACCCGATACCAGAGCGACACAAACTCATCGAATTACGAACTAAAGGAAATCTAAAAAATCCTTCAGTTAAGCTATGCAATCTTATTAACATTTTAGAGGTTGCGGTAATGAAAATTGTAGGAAGTGGCAAGCTTGAAGAGGATACATTATTCCAGGTGACTTCTGCTCTTCAAGATTCATGTTCTGTACAATTGATCGGTTGCACAGATCACGCAGAATCACTCACTCGACGAATAATAACATTTTATTTAACAACCAGGATGTATTTCATATCAAAACAATGGAATAAAAATAATACTGAGAGAGCAAAGACAAGAGCAAAACGAAAAGAAGCTAAATTAGTCGAAGAACGCGATCGAGATGATGACACATATTTAAATGAACCACAAATTGGCGAAATACGAAGAGAAAGGAAAATTACTTTCCCGGAACTGAAAAATAAAAGACAAAAAATACAGCAAGATCAAGTGCAATAATATAATGTAAATAGTCTACAATAAAAAATACATTTTTATTGACACCTTTTGTACTACATTTTATAAATCACTTAATTTCTTATTTATTATAATCTATACAATTTTTAATAAATATAAATATATACAAATTCATTCATCTAAATAGCTAAAACGCATTAAAAAATATATATTAAATGTCAAAAATAGAAAACTATGAAAAAATTCCTTGTATAAATCAAAAATTAATTTCCATTTCATTACATATTTAATACAATAACAATAAAATAATTAAAAATCCTCCAATATTAAAATATTGAGACTATAAAAATTTCTATTTTATACTTAAAAATTTCATGTATAAATTAAAAATAAAATAATATTGCAAATTTTAAAATATATAAAATAAAATCTAAATAAAACAAAAATATAATTCACAAGTTGATTACCATAATTGTATAAAGTTTGTAAATTTTAGGCGCTCGTATCAGAAGTTCTTTTCTTTTAAATTACATTTGTCATTTCTACTGCATTCACGTTAACCTCGTTAATAGTTTTTAAAAGATTATTAAATTTTTCGACATTAGTTACTTTTATGTATGGCGAAAAAGGCATCACTTTGTTGTTAAAATAAATTCTTATTTCCATATTATTAAATACTGCCACTCTTTTTAAAACTTTGTAATTCTCTTCAACTCTTTGAAAACCAAAAAAGGTTTCATTTCCTTTTGTATAACACCACCTCTTGTCAGGTAATTTAACAAATTCCAATTGATTTTGTAAATTTTTGAATATTAACTTAGAATCTGCATGTGCTGTAACATTTGTGTACTTTTCTACGTCGTCTTTACTACTTTTCATTTTTCAGTAATTATAAGAATCTGTAAAATTATTTTACATTATTAAACACAAGAATTTTCATGTGGATTTTAAAATATTAACAAATTAAAAAAATTTCTTATTCTTTGAGCAAAAAGTTTATTAAATAGAATGTTTATTAATTATGAAAATAGATAATAATCATCAACACTTACCTCCTTTTTCTTGTTTGATTTTGATATAGTGCAAAAAAACGAATAACAGCACATGAAGCACGTCTCAGCATCACAAAAACAACAAATAACTGCATTTATTTATTTAAATAAAATTTGTCACAGTTATAATAATTCCTTGTTGTGCTTGACAATAATCGAAATTGTAGGTTATGTTTACTGTATCAAACTACATAAGTTTTTAATTAGACGATATACTTACTCGGTGGATTTATAATGACTGTAAATACAAGTTTTAAAAATGATATAAATTTTTAAACACAAGTAACTAAAAACATAAAAAAAACACGATAAATGCATTTTTGGGTATCTCACCACTTGACACGCGCCACTGTTTAAATTTAGAGCTTACAAGAGTTTTCCGCTAGGAACCGCTAGTGAGGTTAATCCTAGTTGAAGCAATTAATTTCCGGAAAATCGGACTCGGTTTTCTCACACTTTGCCCACCTAGTGGAGCCTCCTTATACTACTCCGTGGTTCAATTAGAAACATAACCTCTTGAATATAAAAACATTGTTATAGAAATAAATTATTATAAATTTTTTATTTTAAAATTACTTAACTCTAGTGGTTATGTGTGGAAAGTCATTTGTTTGAATTTCTCGAAATAAGAATGTAAATCAGAAAGTATTTACGAAACCCCTTTTTGCCAATGTTTAAACATTTTTTTCAATAATTATTTATCAAGATTATGCGAAATTCCGAGAAGACCTTTCTCTATTATTTCCAAAAAATTACAATCTAAAATATTCTATTTTTTTCAAATGAGAAGAAATCTACAAAACCATTATTTTCTCCCCCTTAATTTTAAAATTTTTTACGATACATTAAACTTCGTTACTTTAATTTTTTGAGATAAAATAGAAAGTTAATTGTGGAACAATTAATTTTACAAATTCTATAATGAAATTTTTTTAAATTTCAATTTTATTGTAGAAAATGGTTTAAATTAAAAATAATTACTATTAATTTAAAAAAAAAATTTCGCAGAAGAAAATAAATTATATTTTTTTTTTCTTCAAGATGGGTAAATTAAAATAAAGTCATTAACAATTTATTTTAGATATAATTTCAAAAACATACAAAAATTATAAAAAAAAAATTATAAATATATTAAATATTATTATATTATTTATATTTTCAATTTACAAATTTAAAAAAAATTAAATCTATTCTAATTGAATTAGAAAAATATTATTTTTTTTACAGTGAAAATAGTAAAGAACACGCCGTTGATAATTTTTTGTAGATCAAAAACTGAAAGATATTGTAAAATTTCTTGAACATCTATCTATACATGAAAATTTAATTTCATAATTATTTTCAATGAGACGAAATATATTTTCGTAAAAGTCGATGATTTCTATAATATAGTTAAGTTTTTTTTTCAGTTTTCTTCAATATTAATTCATCGGAAATTTAGTAAATAAACATTTCAACATAAATTCAAGTAATAATATTTTGATTTTGAATTAAATTATTCACATAATTTTTGATTTTTGACGAAAACGAAATATCAATATTAACATAGTAATATTACAGTAATTTTATGACGTTGTTTTACAAAAAGTATATTATATTTATTTCAATTTCGATGAATTTTATGAAAATAATGAGAATTCATATAATTTCTACTTTTTTTGTCTTTTGTACATATATAAGCTTTACAAAATAGTTATATATCAAATTTAATGTTTTTCAAACATTAACGTATAAAGTATAACTATATAATTTTTAGCCTCTTTTTGATTTTCAAAAAAAAAAAAAAAATAAAAGTTTATTATATAAAAATAAATACGCAATATTCAACACAAATAAACGAACACTATTATTTTTCTTTCACTTTTAATTAACAAGAATTTTTATCATAAACAGGGAATGCCTCAGACAATCGTTTTATTTGTAACACATTTAGATAATCACAAATATTTTCGACAATTTCACAGGGAAGATGAATTTGAATACTATATCGTATAGCATAATAAAATGACTTTCTACACGAATCAATATATTCAATTCTTTCTCTAATTTTTTTAACACGCCTCTTAAAAAATTCTTTGTACATTTGAAAACTTTTGATATTTTCTAAATTTTCCATTAATTTTTCATTTGAAACACAAAATTCCAATTTACAAAGAGGTTTCGCCAAAAAATCATAATACGTCAATTCTAGTTCATCAGGTAGAATTTTGGTATTTTTCATTAAAGTGATTTCGTTTTGACATTTATTATTCCATTGTTTAATTTGAATTGCATTAACAAAATTGTCGAATGTTTTTTCTTCACCAATATTTAAATTTCTCGGTAAAGATTTTAATAAAATTATTCGCGCAATTAATGCCTGTTTAATATTTCCATTTATATAAATAATCTTTTCACGTGAAGTTTTTATTAATAATTCTTGAAATTCAACAAAAGTTTCAAATTTTTGAATATGATCAATTATTGCCATGAATATTGTATTTTCACTCTCTAATGATTGAATTGTCAATTTATATTTATTATTGTAATCATAATCAAGAAACAATTTAATTATATTGATTGATGTTTTTTGTTTAATTGCAAGATTTATGCACGATACAACTATTTCTTCTAGATCATCTTTTGGTATATAATCGAGAAGTTCTTTGAGTATTTCAATTTGTATGTTCTCCAATTTTGTCAATGATTTTTGAATTACACAATCAAGAGGTGTATATTGATTTTGAACATTGCCTTTTGGATTGGCACCGGCTGCTAAAAGAATTCTAACCATTTTCAAATTTAATTCAACAACAGCAAAATCTAAAGCAGTTTGATATTTTTCATTTAGCGAATTAACATCAACACCAATTTCAATGAATGCTTCAACTAATTGCCAATAATTCATTTCGGCAGCAATGAGAAATGGTTTTTGTTCGCCAAAATAATTTACCATTGAATGACCAGCTTTTAAGAGTAATGTTAAAATTTCATCTTTCACATTTTCAGCATTTATATCAACTTTTATCATTTCGGCACCATTTTTTAAAAGTTGTTTCACAATTTCCGTGTGTCCCTCTCTAATGGCACACGAAAGGGGTGTTTCTTTTTCTTCTTCTGTGAAAATATTGACTTCAGCGTCATTCGCTAATAAATATAACAATATATCCAATTGACCATAATATGCTGAATAATGAAGTAGAGAAATATTGTCATCTGTTTTTGTATTTATTTCACCGCAACCATTATCAATGAGATATTTAAGTAATTTTAAATAACCACAACGAACAATTTCAAAAAGATGAATTTTCTTTATAATTTTCATTGATTCGTTTTCAATAAAATATTTAACAACATCCAATTGATTATTTAATAATGCTAAATCAAGAGCAGTTTTATTATTTGAATTTTTAACATTATTATTTGAATATCCAGATTCAATGAGATATTTAACTATATCGATGTGACCATATTCTGCAGCACCATGAAGAGGTGTATCTAAATCAAAATCTGTATTTATTTGCACACCACATTCTATTAAATATTCTAATATTTCCCAACGATCATTTGAAGCTGCGATATAAAGCATTGGAATAGAAATATATTCTTTAATATTGAGAAATTCTAAAATATCCATTCGACCAATTTCAATACATTTTCCAATAACATCAAAAAATTGTTTATACGTTAATACATTTTTAGCTCCATTTTTCATAAGAAATTTAACAACTTTCAAATGTCCTTCTCTCACTGCATAATATAATGGTGTTCTTTCATATAAATTTTTACCACCAATAATATCAAATTTTGCATTGAAAAAAAGTTCCACCATTCCTAATTTTCCCTTTTCAGCTGCTTTATGAAGAAAAAAAAATTTTGTTGGAATTTTATTTATTTTATCAAGACATTTTTCCAATAAATATTTTAAAATATTGAAACGATTTTCAACAACACTGTAATAAATTAATGAATCGTGAATAATTTCATTTGTTATTAAACATTTTAGAATATCTAAACGATTATTTATAAAATAAAATCGCATATAATTATTAATTTCCAATGATGATAAATATTTTTTTGATCCATGTTCAATTAAACATTTAATTATTTCCAAACAATTATTTTCCAATGCTAAATGTATTGGTGTTTTTTTACATCGATTTCTATTGTTTATCTTCCCGTAATTATGATCAATCATTAATTTTAATATTTCAATATTTTCTCCTTGAGCTGCATAATGTAGTGGGGTATTTTTTTTACCATCTTGTTTAAATTCATCATTTTGATATGAAAGAAATTCTTTGACTTTTTTGATGTTTCCTTTTTTAATAGCCTTTACAAGAAATGAAATAGTGAGTTTTCTAATTTTCTTAGGTGGTTCTTCTAAAGATTCAATTTGTGAACTTTCTTTTTCAGGAGGTCTTTTACCTGACGATCGTGTTTTTCTTGTACTCGACATTTTTTACTGTTTAAAAATTGTAAATACTCTTTTAATACATAATTATTTATAAAAGTATTTATATTATATTTATTCAATTTTTTTGAACTGTTTTTTTTTTTTAATAAAATTTCATAATAAATATTTCGAGGACTTTAACAGATGATTTCTATTGTTATTTAAATTAATGTAAAATTTTGAATTTTTAATACTAAAAGAATAATAAAATAAATGAATTAGGTATATTTATTAATAAAAATTAAAAATATGTAACGTGAACAGTTCAGAAGAAATGAATTTGACGGACAGCCAAAACAAAAATTAGTCCAACTTCTCGTCTTTGTATTTTTAATTAAAAAAAAAAAATGTAATCAAAATATATATCAATAAAAATTTAAGTAATTTTAATTATAAAAAATTGAATTGAAGATTAAAAATTTCTCATAGGTTATATATTATTTATTATAAATCATAGGTTATATATTTTAAAATTGCATTTTGTTGGTTCTTATTTCACAATATAATTGTAATTATTTGATATTATTATATAGTACTTACTTATTATACTGTTTTGTATTTTTTTTTCCAAAAGTTCAAAAACATCAATCGTAACAGGACTAATCAGATCAATGAAAAACAAAGAAATTAATGAAATAGAGACATCAACGACGCGACTTTTTTCATTGCGAAATCTATATTACTCAGACTAAAATTTGTTCTACTCCATTGCTGTAAAAAATACAAAGAATTATTAATGATTATGAATTTTAATTTTGAATAATTATTATTAAAAACTACTTCATAAAAAATGGTAATGGTAATTTTACCATTACATTTTACTATTACAATTCTTCTTCCTTTTTTTAAGCTTTTTGAAATAAAATAAACTAGGAAAAACTCTCAAAACTATATATATCTGGAATGAGCATGAAGTTGTATACATATTAGGAACACTCACTCTATAGGCCGTTTCTGAAATGTACATATCGACGATACTAATAACCCTAGCGGAAAAGCGAGAAATTACAGGTCACGTGGTAGATTGTTATATAAAGGCCTGAGCAGAATAGAAAAGTAAATGGTATATCGTCACGAAGTAATAATAAGGAGACTCAACTCTGTATTTGCCATCTGTCAAGGTCACTGTACGATAAGTGACATGTTCGCTAAAGGGAATTAACTTTCGAATGAGAGCGCATGTGCAGTGTAATATACGTGTCTCTCTCTAACTAATAGGAAAAGTGCGACTGCAAAAGTTGCCGGCATTAGACTACAGGTGCTTTTATACCTCAAATTTCGATCGGATGAACATTATTTCTGGACCGTGAAAATGCGTGAAAAGTCATTTTCACGGCGGGTATTTTTGAATTGTTTTATACAAAAAATGTTTTCTTAAGAAATATAATATTAAATAATTGTTTTAATATGTAAGAACACTTTAAAATAGTGATAGAGAGATGATTTGATTAAAAAATTTAGCAAATTTTGCTTTAAAACGTTTTCTGCTACAAGAAACTGTAAAATGACGATGTTTGTGAAATGGTTTGTACAGTGCTTCTTCCTTGTGAGTGTCTCTCAGAGTTTTGTTTTGTTATGTCGGTTCTTTTTAACTTGTAATAAATAATGAGTGCTGAAAATAAATCGGTAAGTTGAAATGTTTATCAAATAAATTTAAATTCAACTAATTGTTTCGAATAACTGAAAGAAACATGTACACATGTACACTGTACAAACCATTTCACAAACATCGTCATTTTACACTTTCTTGCAGCAGAACGTTTTAAAGCAAAATTTGCTAAATTTTTCAATCAAATCATCTTTTTATCACTATTTTAAAGAGTTCTTACATATTAAAACAATTATTTAATATTATATTTCTTAAAAAAACATTTTTTGTTTAAAACAATTCAAAAATACCCGCCGTGAAAACGTCTTTTCACGCATTTTCACGGTCCAGAAATAATGTTCATCTGATCGAAATTTGAGGTATAAAAGCACCTTAATGACGGCAACTTTCTCACTCGCTTTTTTTCATTAGTTGAAGAGAGACACTGCACATGCGCACTGGTTTGAGAATCAATTCCATTTAGCGAACAGGACACTTATGGTCCAGTCACCATAGCCGAATTCCGATAATATACACCATTACAGTTTTTTATGCTTTTAGATGCGTTTTTGGTCATAAAAAGGGTATTCCTCTACTCGGATCTGGGTGTCAATTTTTTTCTACACTTTTCGGTGTATTTTGTGCAAGAATATGCAATAAAATCGTCTGCCTAAGAAAAATTGAATTTTTTTGGTAAGTTTTTTATACTTTTGGATGCGTTTTTAGTCATAAAAAGAGTCTTCCTCTTCCTCTACTCGGTGAAAGCCTACTTTCCTCCGGCTGTACCTGCACGGAAAGCGCGTTTATCGTGCATGTAGGACAAAAAATAATAAAAAAAGATATACTTATAACTTATCTGTTTGGTGTTTTTCAAATTTCAATCGTGGTAACTTGAGTTGGGAAGAACTATTCACAACGAGAGGTAAAGATCGCTGGCAGTAGATTTTGTTAATCTTGGTGGGATTTCCCTCGCAAGCTAAATCTACAATAGCTACGCGTGAACATGAACGTGTTGACGTCACAATGTTATTCAAATAAATGACGTAGCCCCAGGGTTGCACAGTTACGCGTAACTCAGAGTTTTTTACATTTGTAAAATACGTATAATACCCCCACCATAAAAAAATGCATTGTTTGAAAAATTTAGGGTAATTTAAGGTGCTTATATACCTCAAATTTCGATCAGATGAACATTATTTCTGGACCGTGAAAATGTATGAAAAGTCATTTTCACGGCGGGTATTTTTGAATTGTTTTAAACAAAAAATGTTTTTTTTAAGAAATATAATATTAAATAATTGTTTTAATATGTAAGAACACTTTAAAATAGTGATAAAAAGATGATTTGATTGAAAAATTTAGCAAATTTTGCTTTAAAACGTTTCTGCTACAAGAAAGTGTAAAATGACGATGTTTGTGAAATGGTTTGTACAGTGTACATGTGTACATGTTTCTTTCAGTTATTCGAAACAATTAGTTGAATTTAAATTTATTTGATAAACATTTCAACTTACCGATTTATTTTCAGCACTCATTATTTATTACAAGTTAAAAAGAACCGACATAACATAAACAAAACTCTGAGAGACACTAACAAGGAAGAAGCACTGTACAAACCATTTCACAAACATCGTCATTTTACACTTTCTTGTAGCAGAAAACGTTTTAAAGCAAAATTTGCTAAATTTTTTAATCAAATCATCTCTCTATCACTATTTTAAAGTGTTCTTATATATTAAAACAATTATTTAATATTATATTTCTTAAAAAAACATTTTTTGTATAAAACAATTCAAAAATACCCGCCGTGAAAATGACTTTTCACGCATTTTCACGGTCCAGAAATAATGTTCATCTGATCGAAATTTGAGGTATATAAGCACCTTTACATATGTAATATACGTAAAAAACTCTATGTTATTTACCTGAGGTTATTACATACACAACCCTGCGTAGCCCGTTCAACGTTTGCAGAATGCTGATTCTACACTCACCTAAAATTGCGCGAGCGGTCCGCATTTGCGTTACGTTTTTTATATATATAGAATATTGGGATCTCTTGTGGGGCGTGGCTTAATCATTTAACCTCCTCTCAATGGTACCATTTTTCGACACCGCGTTAAAAACCTACGCTGATTGGTGGAAGTTGGACAAAATTAGACAAAACGACCTACTCTCGAGGGTTACAAATATTTTCACCAGAGAGCGTCTTACAGTACAAGAGATCCCAATAGTTACGGAAGCCTGTACGGCTCACGAGCATCTCGGACGCAAGTGGCGGTGTTTCATACCACAAGTGGCACGAAGTCCGTCCAACTTGTGTAGTGTTCTTAAATTCTCGAGAATTTAAGCTGGGGTTATATTACCAGGAAAATTACGGTAATATAAATTTTTTAACAGAATTCAAGAGAATTTAAGAGAATATTGAGAATTTAAGTTTATTTACGTAAATAATGTATATTTATTGTTTTTATTAATATAAGACATGTATTTTATGATAATTAAGATAATTGCTTTTTTCTAAAAACATTTTTTTATTCTATGAATAAAAAAATCTTTAAAATCATATTTTTTAATATTTGTTAATAATCAAAAAGATGATATCGATTACTTTGAGTCAAGTGATCAATATTATATCTTTTTGATCATTAAATTTACCGAGTAATAGAATCAAAATAATATCATATATTTTTTAAATTAAAAACTTATGTTTATGAACATTGATTAAATTGCCAAAGCACGTGCCAAAGCCTAAAGGAAAGTGAGGTTATATTGTGTTTTTATTTATTTCTATTTTGCCTCCATTCTAATTGTATGTATGAATGGATGCTCTGAATTTAGTAAATTTGAAAATTTGAATTAGTTAAGCAATATATGAAAAAATTTAAAAATTATTATATATTATCTGCATTTTAATTTGTCTTATTTAAAAAAGGAAAATTCTCATAAATTCTCAGAGAATTTAAACGTTGGTTATATTCTTGGTAATATTCTCGTTCTCGGTAATATTCTCTCGGTAATATAACCGACTTAAAACACTAGTAGCTAAAGGTGCTTATATACCTCAAATTTCGATCAGATGAACATTTTTTCTGGACCGTGAAAATGCGTGAAAAGTCATTTTCACGGCGGGTATTTTTGAATTGTTTTATACAAAAAATGTTTTTTTAAGAAATATAATATTAAATAATTGTTTTAATATATAAGAACACTTTAAAATAGTGATAGAGAGATGATTTGATTAAAAAATTTAGCAAATTTTGCTTTAAAACGTTTTCTGCTACAAGAAAGTGTAAAATGACGATGTTTGTGAAATGGTTTGTACAGTGCTTCTTCCTTGTTAGTGTCTCTCAGAGTTTTGTTTATGTTATGTCGGTTCTTTTTAACTTGTAATAAATAATGAGTGCTGAAAATAAATCGGTAAGTTGAAATGTTTATCAAATAAATTTAAATTCAACTAATTGTTTCGAATAACTGAAAGAAACATGTACACATGTACACTGTACAAACCATTTCACAAACATCGTCATTTTACACTTTCTTGTAGCAGAAACGTTTTAAAGCAAAATTTGCTAAATTTTTCAATCAAATCATCTTTTTATCACTATTTTAAAGTGTTCTTACATATTAAAACAATTATTTAATATTATATTTCTTAAAAAAAAACATTTTTTGTTTAAAACAATTCAAAAATACCGGCCGTGAAAATGACTTTTCACGCATTTTCACGGTCCAGAAATAATGTTCATCTGATCGAAATTTGAGGTATATAAGCACCTTAATGTAGTGTAACGAGCGACTGTATTCTCGCTCGACTTTACTTTCGATATCTCGAATTACGATATATCAAAGCGCTAAATTTTAATATTAAAATTTGTTAAGAATTAATTTAACTGTCTCTTAATATTTTATTCTTCTTAAAATAAAACTATTCAGATATTCGTAAAAAGCATGACTAATTTTAAATAATTCCGTCACGCTTTATTTCCTTTCAAACTCTTGTTCCCAAAATGTACAAAATAAACATTTTTCAGAATAAACATTTTGGTAAAATGGCAATAGGAAATACGATCCCAAGTTTCCCTTGCTTTCAAGTTGAAATATAAACCTCAAAAAGATCATAAAAATCCACTTGAAAAGGTTGTTAATTCCTTTTTCTATAGGACACTAAACACGTGTTGACCAGACGCAACTCGGCTCATAAAATATAGAAAAGCCTCAGACTAGGCAAACAAAGAACTTCATGTTCGCGACGACAATTCTTTCATATTATAATTCAAATCCTAATTTAATTAATGCAAAACGTTATTATCATCATCTCTAAATCAACGTTTTACCCAGTAAAAAAAAAAGTATAGACAGTAAGGAAAAAGTATAGACTCATAGCTTAGTGGCTATACCGTTCGGCATAGGTAATCTTGTTTGATTATTTTAAAAGAAATGTTAGCTATAGATGCTAACGAATATTTGATGAAAAAAATTTACTATACATATCAACTAAAATGTTTGCTAGATCTGGTAAATTGTTAATTGTGACGATTAAAAAAACAAAAAATCGACAATTTAAACCCCATAGCTAACTTCTTTTATGAGTGCACCAAAAAAACTATATATTATAGATAGAAATCTGATTTATAAACAAAAACTAAAAAATAATTTTGTGAAAAAAAGTGTAAATTTTAAAACATATTTTACGTAAAAAATTAGAAAAATATTATTTTCAAAATTCTGGGACAGAGAATCGTTGAAAGATGTTAAAAAATAAATAAAAGTTTTACTGATAAAATACGTAACAAAATAATATTAAGTAACAATAACAATAATAATAATAATAATAATAATAAAAATTATAATAATTTTGTAACTATAATACCTAATTGATCAACAACTGAAATTTTTCTATCAAATTTCACTTTCAAATGATTTACTAGGGTAGGAACAAATTATTCTCCTTGATGGATTTACTAACAATGTGTAAACTCAATCTAAAAAAAAAAATTAAGATATTAATCTATTAATTAAAAAATTGTTGTATTTTAATTCTTTATTTAAAAAGCATTTTATAAACATGCCTTTTTTAAAAACACTTTTCTTCTAAAATAAACAAAATTGACTAAAGAAATAAAAAAAATGCTTCTCGATTTTCTTTAAATTTAATGATTTCAGTAAATCTAAATGTTTATAGTTTTTTTTTATAAAATACGTCAATTTTAATTTTTTTTTGAAATTGTGTTTTTAAATAAATTTTACGAAAATTTGATGTATGAAATTACTAAAAAAAATGATTTAATACTATATATAGATATTTTGTAATTTATTCTGTTTAAAATGACAGAAAAAAATCGGACACAAAACTCGTATAACTTTCAATTATAGAAGGGAATGAAATAATAACATAAATAATTATTTCAATTTTAATACGCGATTTTTAACAATATCTACTTGTCCTTAACCATACTTTCTGATGCTTTCTGATTCTGAAATATGTTTTTTCAATGTTAATTAATCGGTGAACACATTTTCGCAGGGAAATTAATATTTTATTAATTGTGAAAAAATTTATAAGCTTTTAAAAGTTGTCCCTCACTTTTAACCTTTTCGACCGTAATCATCGTATTTATGATTTTTCTTTTATAAGACAAGCGGCACGTTAAAATAACTTATGGGAAATCAAAGATCAAGTTACTATAATTATTTTGATACATAATAAATTGATGTGCTTCAGTCTTCAAAAAAATATTATAAGTTAAATAAACGAAAACACGCGTGGACAAAATTTGAAAACAACCGTAATACGAGTGATACTTCATGAAAATCATATAAAAGTATTCGAAAAGTACTTGTATATATTTTCACATGTGCCATTTAACATCCCGTGAATGTGCTTCGAGAAAAAATACTTTATTGCAAAGATAATGTAAAAATATTCATCAATTACGGTCGACCGTAATCGACCGAAATTTTTTAGAAAGAAATTGTTATGTACGAAGTTGCCGATTATAATTTCTTTTTTTAGAAACTGTCATTAATTATTAAAACCTGAAGGTTAAGATTTAATGTTTATTTCGAGACACAAAAATGGATCCAAAAAAATTCATTCTGAAAAAAGATAAGATGCGAGAGAAAAGAAAAATAGAAAAGGAAAAAAGAGAAAAGAAATTGGAAAGTTTACGAATATTAAATTTAAATAGAAAAAAGTCTATGAAAATCGTATGGTAAATTTTAAAAATTACAATTTTACATTTTTAAAACAATTCACTATAATAAAAATCTGTTTTAAAATGTAATGTAAATATTCAAATAAAAAATTTATATATCTAGTTAATTTTTGACACATGCTTTTATACCCAGTGCATTATTTCAGTATTTTATTATTCATATAAATATTGATAATATTAAACGAATTTTATTGCTTTTTAAAATTATAACCTCTTAAAAAATTCCCTTCAACTGTTTTTTATCCTAAAAAGCAAACATCTGTTGAATATTTCTTTGTTACAGGTTAAAAATAATTCTCAATTTTAAATATTTATAACTTTTTGAAGACAACTTGTTTTATCTGTCCACTTGTATAATTGGAAAGCTTAGTTCTTGAAGTTTATGTAGACAGAGTTTCAATACTGTGCTATAAAAAAAAAAAAAAAAATTTTCTTATTGAAAAGTTAAAGGTTTCAAAGATATGCCCTTAAGCGTTTGAAATATAATTTTTTCATTAAAAACAAATAAAACTTAATAATAAAATAAATGTCATATATTATATATATAACGCTTCGCTGCTGAAATTTTCCCATTGTGTACAATCTAGGGCCCACAATTCTTATCAAAAACAAAATTTTTTCTTCGATCGTACAATATTGCCTTCTGTATGAATTAAAAGATTTCGATAGAAAGTAAAAATTAAAAATTTTACATGAAAAAATTTTGTTTTTTAGGGTTCCGTACTCGGTTTGGAACCCTATTAATATCGGTTTTTTTGAAATCGTGTACCCCCCCTCCCCTAGCGGCCAAACAAATTTGAATTGATTAACATAGCGTTGTCAAGGAAAAACCATGAATTTTTAAGAAAAATGCCTAAAAATGACTATGTACCCCCCCCCCTATCCCTTAGCAGCCACATCTTTTGACATAGAGAGCTCAAATTTGGTACACTTATGTATTTTTACGTGAAAATTACAGGAAAAATATAGTGAACTTGATTGGGATTGATTTACATATCGTTGTCAAGGAAAAATAAAAAATTTCGAAAAAAGCGTTTAATATAATATGTAATGTAATGCACGTAACACAAAAATTTATGTTAAAAATTGTAGAAATGAAATTATAAAGTATTTTTAACCTTAAAAAAAAAAATAAAAATTTGTAACTTTCTTTGTGAAAATGGTAAATTGATATATTGTATTAGGTTACTATACTTCTTTTAACAACTTTTCTGAACAAATAAGTATAATTATAATAAAATGAAAAGTACACTGAATTAGCAATTTTCTCATTTTTTTCTCACCTCTCATTTGTGTAGAAAACAAAAATTTGTCGTTTTCTTTGTGGAAATGGTAAATTTATATATTAGACTAGGTAACTATACTTTATTGAACTAATTATGTGAACAAATAAGTATAATTATAATGAATTAAAAAGTACACTGAAATATGAATTTTTTCAAGGTTACGAAAAATTTAGGCATTCGAGTATATCTGAGGCACGGACGTTGAGGACCTAGGTGGGAGAAAGTGAGAGAAGGGGTAAAATTTCAGAATTTTACCCTTTCCAAGATGTGACCGTCCAATGGCTCAACATTCTTCTCCCACCTAGGCGCTCAACGTCCGTGCCTCAGATATACTCAAATGGTTTTTTTTTCGAAACCTTGAAAAAATTGCTAATTCAGTGTACTTTTCATTTCATTATAATTGTACTTATTTTTTCATATAATTAGTTAAATAAAGTATAGTAACCAACTTTAATACATTAATTTACCATTTTCATAAAGAAAACGACAAATTTTTATTTTTTACGCAAATGAGAGGTGCGAAAAAATGTGCATGGTTTGTTTACATTTCATGTTTGTTTACATTTCACATGTTGGACTTGCCCTTAAGGCCAGGTGCAACTCGTCAAATGTAAACAAACATGAAAATGTACGTAATTATTAACAAATTTGCGACAGCCTTTTTTTAAATAGAAAATAAAAATTGTTCTTTTCCTATGTGAAAATGGAAAATTCATATTGTATAAAACTACAGCCTGACACCGTACTTGACTAATAATATGAATATATCTTGCCAATAATCAATTATCCATAAAGGAAAAAGCATTTTACCATCTTGTTTTCTGCCTCACTTGGACCTGGCCTTAATAAGAATTATGGACCCTAGATTGGACGCAATGGGAAAATTTCAGCAGCGAGTATATGACGTTTATTTTATTATTAAATTTTATTTTTTTTTCAATAAAAAAATTACATGTCGAAGATTTAAATATATAAGAAAACATCCACAAAAACTCGTATCTATTTATTTTAAGGGTATGTGGGCAAAGGACGTTTTTTTGTGGTTTGAAACTTTATCTGAAATAAAAAATGATTTCGGGTTAGAATTTTGGAAAAATGATTTAGTTTGGTACAAGAAATCTCGCTGTTCTACTCATTTGATATATAACTTAACGCAAAAATAATAAAAATAAAGCAATAAATAGTAAAATAATGTATTTAATCGTAGTTCATTCAGCGGCCACTTGCTCGAATTGGCGCTGTTTATTGGAGCACTGACACACTCAAGCAACGTCTGTGTATTCGCCGCCATGTTTCTTTTTATTTTCGTTTAAAAATTAAACTTTTTAAACATCATTTTTTAATAATTTAACTCAAAATTATGTATTTTTCGGAGAACAGAGAGATTCCTTGTACCCTAATCTATCATCCCTCAAAATTTTAGACAAAAATCTTTTCTCATGAAATGCATACTACCAAAACACATTTTCCCATACTAGGTCACGTGGGAGGTTCCCACATAACCTTAATGCGTTTGAGAAAAAAATTATCCTGAAATATAAATATCAAAAAATTCAAATGCAAATTCTAAATTTCAATAATTTTTAAAAATTCCAGTCTAAAAATTCAAGAATTATTATATAATTTTTCTGTCAAATTTTGCAAATTTGTTATTAATTCTTACTGATTCTAAAGATTAATACTGTTTTTTTTTAAATTAAGAAACAATAGACACAAAATGAAATATTACTATTATTTATTCAAATTGTTGGGTACGATTGATATAGACGGAAACAGAAGAAAATCTCAATAGTAGTTATAACCTAAAAATAAACTTTGCGGAACATTGATATATGTTCTAAAGTATATACAAATTTGCTTAATATGTGAAAATAAAAATATTACATAATAAAAAAAAAATGTTTACATAATTCAAAAAAAAATTATAGATTTGTGTTATTTAGAATCAAATTACAAATATCGGCAAAATAAATCACAAAAATATTGAAAATATTCAAATTTTCTTTACAACGTATATAATATACTTACCCTGAATATTTTCCATTCACATCTTTTTATTTCAAAACCATTTACATGTAAACGTAAGTGAAAATAACTAATATCTGTAATTATCAAATATAAGTCTTAATAAAAGGCAAATGACATGATAGTTGACCAGTTGATTATGATTTGAGCGCCAATTCACTAAAGGGCAATTTTCATGTGATTTCATTAAAGTGTTTTTTCATCGGAAATTACATGGGCATCTGATTGGATAGTAATTGTAACGAGCGACTATTCTCGCTCGAATCATTTCGAGGTATCGAATGAACGATACGATATGATTAAAGTTACGATTTAAATAACCTTAAATAAGTGTAATTATAAAACATTTTATATTACTCTTAACATTTTCTCATAATAAATAAAATAGAGTTTTTCACATAAAGGAAATAGCATGACTAATTCTAAAGTATTTCTGTTGAACTTTTAAGTTTATTTCAATATCGTATTTCTTTTAGCAACATAAAAGATTAAAAGAGAAATGTCGTAAATCAGTACAAATAAATAAGAGAAAATATATTCACATATTTCCTCTTATTTCAATTTAGTCCAGTCAAATTAAACATTTCAACTTACAAAAATTCGGAAGTCAAAAATTCTTTTTGCAATCGATGGGGGGTATTTTACTGAGTATAAAACCAAGTTTTCGAATTTGGGGGGTGGTAAATTTTTCCGCCATCTTGAAAAAAAGAGAAATTTTTTAAATTGCAAATATTACAAAAACTATCACTTTTACGTGAAAAATTGTAAACATCAATTTTGTAGAGCTGAAAATTGCCTACAAAATTTGTTTAAACAATTTTGTCATATGATGAGTAGTTTTTATGTTATATTAAAAAAATCGAAATTTTTAATCGCAAAAACTCCATTTTTACCATTTTTTGCAAAACTGATACAATTTATCGCAAAATTAGTCCTATTCAAAAATAAAGGCATTATAAAACTATGCAACTTTGAAATTAACTTTTTTTCCATACAATAATTAGGAAAGAGTGGGGAACGCTTCAAAGTGCGCAACTACCAGATGTGCGTTTAACATATTATGTGACGCTCCACGGTGAAAGGTATCTATCTCCCCAAATGCATTAGGCTCAGTTCTCCATGTACGTGTAAGGAGAAATGAGCCTAATGCATTTGAGGACAAAAACTTTTAATTGCAAAAATTTCTAAAATTATCACTTTTACGTGAAAAATTGTAAATATAAATTTTGTAGAACAAAAAAAACCTACAAAATTTTTATAAACAATTTTTTCATGTTGAATATTTTTATTAAAAATTAAAAATTTTTTATTGTAAAATATCAATTGTTACCATTTTTGCACATGTGGTATGATTAACAACGATATACAGCATTATCAAACATATTGTGTCTGTTTTAATTTTATGTTTTTTTAATTTGCAATAATCATTTAATTTTTCATTTGTGGACTAGGCCTATTGGGGAAACCACATTTAAAAAAAACTCGCCAAAACTATACCTCAAAGGTGGTGCGGAAATGAGTTTTGATATTTTACAATAAAAAAATTTTTAATTTTTAATAAAAATATTCAACATGAAAAAATTGTTTATAAAAATTTTGTAGGTTTTTTTTGTTCTACAAAATTTATATTTACAATTTTTCACGTAAAAGTGATAATTTTAGAAATTTTTGCAATTAAAAGTTTTTGTCCTCAAATGCATTAGGCTCATTTCTCCTTACACGTACATGGAGAACTGAGCCTAATGCATTTGGGGAGATAGATACCTTTCACCGTGGAGCGTCACATAATATGTTAAACGCACATCTGGTAGTTGCGCACTTTGAAGCGTTCCCCACTCTTTCCTAATTATTGTACGGAAAAAAAGTTTATTTCAAAGTTGCATAGTTTTATAATGCCTTTATTTTTGAATAGGACTAATTTTGCGATAAATTGTATCAGTTTTGCAAAAAATGGTAAAAATGGAGTTTTTGCGATTAAAAATTTCGATTTTTTTAATATAACATAAAACCTACTCATCATATGACAAAATTGTTTAAACAAATTTTGTAGGCAATTTTCAGCTCTACAAAATTGATGTTTACAATTTTTCACGTAAAAGTGATAGTTTTTGTAATATTTGCAATTTAAAAAATTTCTCTTTTTTCAAGATGGCGGAAAAATTTACCACCCCCCAAATTCGAAAACTTGGTTTTATATTCAGTAAAATGCCCCCCATCGATTGCAAAAAGAATTTTTGACTTCCGAATTATTGTTTTTATTTGGTCTTTTTCACGCCCCACAGACTGGACTAATTCTAAAATGTAATCCTAGAACGTCATAAAAACCACTTGAAAAAATGTGATCCTTTCTATAAAAAAAAGGGACACTAAACACATGTTGACCAGACACGGACTTTTACTACCTTCAATAGAAAAGTCGCGTACAGGCTAAACAATAGACGAAAGTCTACAACGGAAATGCTTTGTATAAGAAAGCAATAAATAATTAAATAATTGTTTATGCACATGTTTTAGTATATTTACACATTTGTATGTAAGCGTTATTAATATTGTTAATTAATTAATAATTGACTATCAGAATATTATAATTTAATATTATTATAATTATATTATAATAATATAATTATGGATTAACCATATAATGTTGTGATGATTAATGTTTATTATATTTTAATAAATAGTATGTTGTATGATGGGAGAGAATAAGTATAATCTCTCTTATGTATGTGTGAACGTATAAGTAACACTTAAGAACGATGTGATAAGTGTTAGTGAAGTGATACACGTATAGGAGTAGCGAATACGCTCCATAGTGAAGCATGCGCACAAACTCAAAATGGACCAAAAGCGGAGAGCGACTCCGCTGGACCAAAAACTCTCTAAGTTAGTTCTAATCTTGACTCTGACTTGAAAGGTTGTTTTCTAAACTCCTTAGTCAGCTTGTAATTTATCATATTAATAAATTTACAGGGTTTTACCTTCGAAGGAAGAACTAATAATTATTCTTCCTTTGAACGGGTTTCCCTTCCGTTGTATCGGAAATTAATAATCTTTTATTTAAACCTTCCCGCTTCCTTCTTAAAGGATTTAACTAAAGAGAATCCAGCCAATCATATTCCATTTTTAGAGTTGCGTAATAAAAGGTAACTCGGCTCGTAAGGGCGCACTCACACCTCTGGCTGCCTGCACAGGCAGCCTCCCACCACGCAGAAAACGTACAAGAGTAAGAGAGACAGAAAATTCAAATTTAAATCTACTGACTCTCTGATTGGCTCTCACTGGCTGCCTGTGCAGGCAGCCAGAGGTGTGAGTGCGCCCTAACATAATATTTCCGGAATCGTTGATAGAACTTTTTGTATTTGGAATTATAAATTTCAATTGTATAGCACGACAAAAAGGGTCAAGTGTCAATTTTTCGAAATTGAGATTTTTCCTTAAAAAAAATCAAGTAATTAAATTAATATTCGAGTCACAAAATTCTTATACAATATACGCGGTTAAAAAACAGAAGTGTAAAGTCAATATTATTATGAATAACACTTAAAGTCATGTGATTGTTATGATTTCACATATTTATTGTAAATATTGGGATCGGCTAAACTGCAATACGCCATCTAGTGGGGACCCATTCTCTCCCTCCATTTTCTTTCTTTGTCTCTCTTCAATTAATAGGTTAGAAAGAGTAGAAAAAACAAAATGGAGGGAGAGAATGGGTCAAAATTACTAGATTGTTACTAGACCACCGTTCCCAATTCTCAGCAGGGTTTTCTCTCAAAATACTTAATAGATTGTACTAAAATTTTGTGATGAACTCAAAAATATTTATAATCTAACACGTAAAATTTATACTATTTTTGAGTTTTCAACAAATTATTTTTACGAGAATCTGCGGAGAATATTTACATGTAGAATCATAACAATTACATGACCTTAATAATGAATAAAATAACATTTTGTTTTTTTTTTCACTAATATGATGTATTCCACGCCAAAGTGTAAGTCCATCTGCAATTGCATCTCCGATTTTTTTAAAGATTTTTGTTTCTTTTAGTACTTATTGAGACTAGCTTCCATGAATTTTTTCAAATTTTTTTAGCAAGCCGTTTTCGAGTTATGGAATTATGGAAATTGAACAATTTTCATGACTTTTAATTTTCGAATGCTCATAACTTCCTTAAAAATGCATCAATTTTAAAAGTCTTTTTTTCAAAATTTGTTTTTTTACACGTACTTTAAAAAAAAAGGAAATTTTTTTAAACGATATTACTATCAAATTTTTGAGTTTTAATGATAAAAAGTCATTTTTCTCATTTGACGTACTGATCGATTTTTTTCAAAAATTTTTCAAAAAACTACTTTTTACGAAACTTTTAAACCTAGCCCAATAATGGGCAAACAATTTTTACAATATTTTCGGAATTTTTCAAAAATTTTTGAATTTTTTAAAAATATTTTTGGTTTTCTTTTATACTACGTACTTTTATGTACTTTGATGCGCTGATTACGAAAATCATAGTGAAAATACACAAAAATTTGATTTTTATGGTGAAAACCATAAAAACCCTGGCGGATTCGATTTGCGTAATGTCTACTTAACTAAGCGGACTTTAGGTAGACATTAGGTAGACATGTAAAAAAACGTATAAAAAAGCTATTAATCGACTTATTATGATAAAAAAAAGTTGATAAAAGGGTAAATGAATGTTTATAGAGTAAATTCGTACAAAATTTGTAATTAATAAAGCAATAAATAATTAATAATGAATGGAAATGTGCGCGAGGTACCTGATCAGTTCAGCTGTACAATTATTTTCGTGCTATTTTCATGAAAAGAATATAAATTAACGGCAAAAACAATTGATATTTATAAAAAAGTGTAAAATTGATTTAATTTGAGTGTTTGCAATACGAATTATTAAATAATAATTAAGTTTTTATCAAATGTGAATAGTGTTGTGAAAACCTGTGAAAACTAATGAGTTACTACATTACCGATCGCATATGATAATAAAAAGTTCTCGATGAGTGTAACAAAAAAGCTGCAATCATGTCCGTAATTTTGGACGAGAAACAATTATGAAATCAATAATTATTTGTATAACTTTATTCTGCATTTTAAAATTCACTTTTTATTTTCTTTCAAAGCAAAAGCTTGGAAGAAAACATGCTCGCACTGTATTGTAAAAACTGGTGGCGCCATCTCTCATATGCGATCGGTAATGTAGTAACTCATTAGATTTCACAGGTTTTCACAACACTATTCACATTTGATAAAAACTTAATTATTATTTAATAATTCGTATTGCAAACACTCAAATTAAATCAATTTTACACTTTTTTATAAATATCAATTGTTTTTGCCGTTAATTTATATTCTTTTCATGAAAATAGCACGAAAATAATTGTACAGCTGAACTGATCAGGTACCTCGCGCACATTTCCATTCATTATTAATTATTTATTGCTTTATTAATTACAAATGTTGTAGGAATTTACTCTATAAACATTCATTTACCCTTTTATCAACTTTTTTTTATCATAATAAGTCGATTAATAGCTTTTTTATACGTTTTTTTACATGTCTACCTAATGTCTACCTAAAGTCCGCTTAGTTAAGTAGACATTACGCAAATCGAATCCGCCAGGGAAGTCCCAAAATTTATGTTTTTTTTGTTTATTGGGTAAAATATACAAAATTAAAAAAAAACTTTTAAACAAAAGTTATAGATCTTATTAAAATACATTTTTTATCTTATGCATTTTTTTTTAATTTTGCATTTTTTACCCAATAAACGAAAAAAAACATAAATTTTGGGACTTTTTTATGGTTTTCACCATAAAAATCAAATTTTTGTGTATTTTCACTATTATTTTCGTAATCAGCGCATCAAAATACATAAAAGTACGTAGTATAAAAGAAAACCAAAAATATTTTTAAAAAATTCAAAAATTTTTGAAAAATTCCGAAAATATTGTAAAAATTGTTTGCCCATTATCGGGCTAGGTTTAAAAGTTTCGTAAAAAGTAGTTTTTTTGAAAAATTTAAAAAAAAAATCGATCAGTACGTCAAATGAGAAAAATGACTTTTTATCATTAAAACTCAAAAATTCTCCAATTTTCAAAATTCCATAACTCGAAAACGGCTTGCTAAAAAAATTTGAAAAAATTCATGAAAGCTAGTCTCAATTAGTACTAAAAGAAGAATCGGAGATGCAATTGCAGATGGACTTACACTTTGGCGTGGAATACATCATATATATTGAACAAATTATTCTTCCCCTGATAAAACATTAATAATTATTTATAAGAAAGAACAAATTCTTAAAAATTGTTTAACGATTTTAGAAGGAAAAATTTACGATTGAAATAATCAGAAAATTCTTTTTTCGATTATGCTCTAAACTAAAAAGAAAATATCAAGAAAAAGAAATTGTATAAAACATCTTTTATTTAAAACAGTTAATACTTAATTATAATTTTCATAAAATCGCGGCAGTGATTCTCACATAAAAATGTTTGCAAAATTCATTGATTGCATGTACATAGTTACGTATATATATAAATATACGTATATAATATAAAGAAAATTCACTGTTGGTCACTTGGCACACAAAATAAAAATTTCGTGTGCGCTATACTTTCATCACAAAAACATACATTTTTTTTTTAAATTTTCATCCCCTTTTTTCAACCTTTAAGACAATTATCTTCTCAATCACACTAAATTCTCACTGGTTAATATCACATTTCAAAAAAATTAAATTCCTGAGTTAAATTCATTTTTAATTAAGTTCATCATTTATTGAACATATTTAGTTAATTTATTTTATAATTTGTTAATTTCTTCATTATATTTTTTCTCATAAAAGCGATACTTTAAATTAATATTCTAAAACTGATCAATTAAATTGTAAATTTCTTTATATCTGAAAAACTGCAGGAATTTAATTTATTTCCTAATTCGTCTCTATTCTCAATGTCATTTTTTTTTAAAAGTGTTAATATCGATCGAGAAGACTAAAAGTCATAAAGGAAAAGATTTTTCAAAAAATAATAATAGAGACTATCTAAAATACTCTTGATTGCAATCGTAAACGATTTTTCATCCGGGCCTGCACAACTGATAACATCTTAAATCAGAAACCAGTCGAAGAACTGATCGCGTTAATGTCGGTTGATCCTAAAATTAAAAAAAAAAAATTTTCTGTAAACTAAAATAATAAATAACAAAATGTTTAATAATATTTTTTAACAGAGAAAAAAAATCTGTTACAATAATATAAATAAAAAATTAATGAATTAATTAAAATTAATTATAATTTGCATTCAATTTTTTTTTTTTAAACTTACAGTTGATTTATCGAAATTTTCCATCAAAGTCGATCGTTGTACATTATCCAAGCCTTCGCAGCTTGTCAAAAATGTTGGTATAAAATTACCAAAAAACCAAGCGATATCAACAGTCGCAAGACTATGAATTGCATTTGCTATTTCGTCTGCTAACAAATTATGAGATCTGCAAAAATAATATTAATAAAGAAATAATAATTATTTGATAAAAATAATAATCATGTGATTAAAATTTTTTTATGCACTACCCACCGATGAAAAAGAACAGTGAAAAGAGCCATGAGAAATCTTTCAAGAAGATGATTTTTAAACACTGAACGCTGATAGAGTCGCCATCGTCCATTCAATTGCTCGAGACTTTGAAGACTCTGACGAAAAATATTAACGTCAGATTGAAGTAAAGCTTGACCAAAGGCTTCTAAAATTGCCACAAGTTCCTCCTTGTGTTCAATAGGTTCTTCACCTTCCGGATGACCGAAAGTTCGAAGTATCGACGAATTATAAAAATATTGCCAACGATGAATTAAAATACTGAAATGGAATATTTTTTTTTCTTTTTAATTTTTCATTGAAATAATTAAAATTGAATAAAAGGAAAAAATGTTAAGAAAGTTTTTAATTTACAAAATTAAATTAGCGGAATTTTAAAATTTTCAAAATAAATTTGATTAAATAACAAATTTTTTTTTAAGAAACTAATTTTTAAAATACAATTACCTGTGAAATAATCGCAATAAAACGAGTGTCGTGTCAGGATGTGAACTAAGATCGTTGCTTACTGCTGGCCAAACGTGTCCAAGGCACAAACTAGTAACAGAGGGAACAAACGCCTTAAATGCATTACTAGGAGCTGACACGACCAAAATTAAAATTTCCAAGAGTTGATCAAGCGCTGCTCCTGACGAGATATTTTCCCTAAAAGACAAAAAAATTGGAAATTAATATTTTTTCTATTGAAAATTAAAGAAAAATTTCAAAATAATTGAAACTTTAAAATAATTGAATTGTTAAAAAATTAGTAGTATGAATTAATTTTTTATTTTTACAAAAATATTTATCTAATTTTGAAAAAAATGAAATATTAAATTTGAAATTTCTTTTACTTAAAATAGTTTATTCCACGACTTCAAACATTGTATAGAATTAACCATTTTGGGTAAAAACTTTTCAAATTTAATATTTTTCAAATTGAACAAAATACCTTCGTCAAATGTTAATAACAAATAAATTACATTATTAAAAAATATCTGCAAAACCAAAAATTTTTTTGGAGTTTTCAGAACAAAATTACAAAAGTCAGAAAAATTGTTGAATTTTTTCAATAAAATCATTTTCAAATTCGATTATTTTTAAGCAAATATTCATGTGCTAAAAATTTGTTGTTTGTTTAAAATTTTTTTATTTTAAAAAGTAAACATATTACCTGGTATAAACGTGTAACATTTCTTGCACCGCATTCTGAGTGAATTCAGCTCCAAGTTGTTGTTGAAGAACTAAAAATGCCGTATGCAAAAAACTAAGTAGTGTTTCACTTGTTCCCTGATTACGAATAAGATGGGGTAAAAGTTCCAATATTCTTTTTACAGATTGCTCCAAACTCGAATGAACTAATTTTTTAATCATTGTCGATGAGGAGGAACAATCTTCAAGGAGTTGTTTCAATGGAACAACTGCCGACGATACTGCCGAATCTGGTGGTACCGGTTGTCCTTCAACTCCTAAAGGTTCCGAGAGAGCCGCTACAAGAATATCTAAAACATTCGAAATGAAAATTATATTTTAATTAAAAAAATTTTTAAATATTTTTTTTTTTTCTCTTCCTAAGTTTAAAATTATAACAATTTCAATTTATACAAATTTTGATTAATTTAAAGTTTCAATTCATCAAAAATGTAATTTATCCAAATTTTTATTGATTTAAGGGCATATCTTTGAAACCTTTAACTTTTCAATAAGAAAAAAAATTTTTTTTTTTTTTTTTGAGCACAGTATTGAAACTCTGTCTACATAAACTTCAAGAACTAAGCTTTCCAATTATACAAGTGGACAGATAAAACAAGTTGTCTTCAAAAAGTTATAAATATTTAAAATTGAGAATTATTTTTAACCTGTAACAAAAAAATATTCAACAGGTGTTTGCTTTTTAGGATAAAAAACAGTTGAAGGGAATTTTCTAAGGGGTTATAATTTTAAAAAGCAATAAAATTCGTTTAATATTTTCAATATTTATATGAATAATAAAATACTGAAATAATGCACTGGGTATAAAAGCATGTGTCAAAAATTAACTAGATATATAAATTTTTTATTTGAATATTTACATTACATTTTAAAATAGATTTTTATTATAGTGAATTGTTTTAAAAATGTAAAATTGTAATTTTTAAAATTTACCATACGATTTTCATAGACTTTTTTCTATTTAAATTTAATATTCGTAAACTTTCCAATTTCTTTTCTCTTTTTTCCTTTTCTATTTTTCTTTTCTCTCGCATCTTATCTTTTTTCAGAATAAATTTTTTTGGATCCATTTTTGTGTCTCGAAATAAACATTAAAACTTAACCTTCAGGTCTTAATAATTAATGACAGTTTCTATAAAAAAAATTATAATCGGCAACTTTGTACATAACAATTTCTTTCTAAAAAATTTCGGTCGATTACGGTCGACCGTAATTGATGAATATTTTTACATTATCTTTGCAATAAAGTATTTTTTCTCGAAGCACATTCACGGGATGTTAAATGGCACATGTGAAAATAAATACAAGTACTTTTCGAATACTTTTATATGATTTTCATGAAGTATCACTCGTATTACGGTTGTTTTCAAATTTTGTCTACACGTGTTTTCGTTTATTTAACTTATAATAGTTTTTTGAAGACATGAAGCACATCAATTTATTATGTCTCAAAATAATTATAGTAACTTGATCTTTGATTTCCCATAAGTTATTTTAACGTGCCGCTTGTCTTATAAAAGAAAAATCATAAATACGATGATTACGGTCGAAAAGGTTAAAAGTGAGGGACAACTTTTAAAAGCTTATAAATTTTTTCACAATTAATAAAATATTAATTTCCCTGCGAAAATATGTTCACGGATTAATTAACATTGAAAAAACATATTTCAGAATTAGTAATTTTTATTAAATCTAAAACTATATCGTTTAAAGCATCAGAAAGTATGGTTAAGGACAAGTAGACATCGTTAAAAATCGCGTATTAAAATTGAAATAATTATTTATGTATTTAATAAATTAAAGTGGAATCTTTTGGAAATGATTGATTGTATCAAGCATTAATATTTCCAACAAAAACCAACAAAAAATTTATTAAAATTACCAAAATATATGCGAGGGACTTTAAAGTTAAAGGTTCTAGAGATATGCCCTTAAATTTAAACCGATTTAATTTGCAATTGTTTCAAATTGTCGGAATTTCAATTTATTCAAATTTTAATTGATTTAAGTTTAAAAATTGTCCGAATTTTAATTTATCCAAATTTTAATTCATGTAAGTTTCAAAGTATGAATTTTAATTTGTTTAAATTTTAATTGATTTAATTTTAAAATTATCTAAATTTCAATTTTTCCAATATTTATCTGATTTAAGTTTCAAATTGTCCGATTTTGAATTAGTCTAAATTTTAACTAATTTTTGTTTCAAATTATCCGAATTTTAATTGATTTAAGTTTTAATTTGTCTAAATTTTGATTAATTTCAGTTTAAAATTATCCAAATTTTTGATTTATTTAGGTTTAAATTTATCTAAAATTAAATTTACCCAAATTTTAAACTTTCCTGTTCTAGTGAAAAAAATGAAATATTGTATAGGAAAATGTGTTTTTCTAACTTTAAATTACTAGATTTCTATTAAATATTCTTTTAATTTAATAAAATTTGTTTATCAGTGAAAATTTGCTCTTTTGATAAATCTAAATTAGAAAATTAATTTCGTTTAAAAATTAAATAACCAAATTAATTAATTATAAATAGAAAAATGAAATGAACTCACTCATTAATCTTTGTCGCATGGCATTGTCCCCGTGTGGAAGAATAATTCCGTTTGTTAATGCCCTTCGTAATACTTTGACAGTATCGGGTTTCAAATGTGGATACACTTGTGTGCAGAGTAAATCAGTGAAGGGCGATTGTTCCCATAAATTTGGTTTAAGTATGGCTGTGATACTTTGCAATAAATGCGCAGCCGAATGAATTAAATTCGCTGGCGGTAAATCGCAATGCGATGTATAAGTTAATGCCCAAAGGCACGATTGTGTGCAACGTTCGCTCAATGTTTCTCTAATTTTTTCCGGTTGTCGACAAATCCAATGGCACCATGCTTGCAACGATGCCAACAATTGTGAGTGTCTGTAAATTTATTTAGAAAATTTTTAATTCTACCCCTCAACAAAAAAAAAAGAAAAGAAAATTGTGTAAAAGAGTTCGAAGTTAAAAAAAAATTAATTAAAATTAAATGAATAAATACTTGGAAAAAAATTAAAAAAAAAAGAACAAATAATTATTTAGTTTATGTTAATTAATTGGAATTAAGGAAACGAGTAATTTATTTTATTTTTTTTTGTAGATTCAAAAAATGAAATTTAAATTTGATTTTTTACTCACACTTCAATGAGATCGAGAACGATTTCTGCGGGTTGAAGAGCAGCTCGAAATAATTGATTGTCTCTGGCGAATGCACAGGCTTCTAAAGTTTGTACGATTAATTCTTCAGTTAACACGTGATCCGAATTCATTTGGTCGCCTGTAAGAAAAAAATAGATTTTTATTTATTTTTATATTTATTAAAAATTATATTGCAAATTTTTTAATTTTTATCGAATTTTTAATTTACTGAAAAAAAATTATTACTCTAAATATTAATAAAATCAACTAAAATGATTATTGAATTAATTGTGATAAATAGGAAGAAAAGATGATAAAATTTTTTTTTTTTTTCAAAATGGTACTTGCCACTAAAAAGTGTATAAAGTCGAGCTAAAGCTTGAGTCGTGGACGCTAAATCTCGTAAATGTGCGTGAACACCCGAAGCTTCATTTTCATTTAGTAAAAGTACTTGTCCATTGGATACTGCATTTCCCAATTCACCAAATACGCCTAACGCCTCTCTCCATGATCGATACTAATGTAAACATTATTAAAATACTATGAAAATCCGTTTCTTTTTCTTTTAATATTTTTCAAATTTATAAAAATTCAACAACATCACCTACCTTTCAATTTCAATAAATTTTATTTTCAAAATTCATCAGTATAATTTAGTACTTTACTACAAAAGGACATTTTTTATTATGAGTCCGTATATGTAAAAATTAAATAAATAAAAATTCAAATACAGAAAAAAAATAAATACAAAAAGTACATTAAAAAAAAAAAAGTAAAAAAAATATATAAAAAATTCTATTTCAAAATTCATTAAATTCATTTTTTCAAAAATATAAAAATTTCTCACCAATAGTGTAAAAATTGGGACGGGAGATATATCTGCAATTTTTGCTAAACATTCAATGTTGCATCTTAAAAAATGTTGCCACTCTGTTTCGTCCTGCAGAAAAAAAAGTCGAAAAATACATTTTATAATTGTTTTAATATTGTAAATTTAAAATTAATTTTTTAATTGGTGTAATTTTTAGTTAACCAACATTTAAAAATAATAATTACTATTATTTAATATTAAATTAATTTAATTTTCAAATTAAATTTTAGTATTAATTTCTAAAATAAATAAAAATTGAGATAAAATTTGATAATAATAATAATAATAATAATAATTTTGATTGTTATTATTAATATATAATATAAATTATCTTACATTCTCGTCGAGATTTTCCGTATCGAGATATTTTAATGTTCGTGCTTCAATTTTGAAACTAATTTTTTGTAAGATACGTTCAGCGAGAGCTTGTGCAATAGTGGCATATTGTGATTGACTACTCTCTAAAAGAACAATCCACACTTCCAAACAACGCAAATATCCATTGATTGTCGAACATTGTTGAAATGTATGATGATATAAAATTTCTAATAATGTATTCACTGGAAATTTTGGACACGATTCAACTCGTTTCAAATGATTCGTGACAAATAATTGTAAAAATTCTGTTGTTTTCTCCATGTAGCTGAAGAGAAATTAAAACAAAAAATTGTATAACTCATTATTATCATAATTTTATTATAAATAAGTGAAAAAAATTTGTATCTTATATATTTTAAAAATATAAATCTTGTTTTTTTTTAAATCAGTTTCAATTCATTTAATTTATTTCTAAAATATGTAATTAAAAAACTAATTTTCATTTTTGATTGGCTATGCTTTTTTTTCATTTTTTTGTCCTCTTGGAAAAAGGATTCCATGATTTTTTTTCAAATTTCTTTTATCAAGTTAGATATTATTTTATTTTTCATAAAAATTTCGAAAAAAAATGCCCCAACTCGTGAATGGCATAAAAAAAAAAAAAAAAAATATTCAAATATATTTTTAAAGAATTAAAAATTGCATTTGAATTAAAAGAAAATTTATCAATTCAATTAAATCGTATTAAATTTCTTAAATAAATAAATTTACCTTTCGTCGATTGTATCCAATCGCTCCATGGATTGAAATATTTCAATGACTTTATGAAAAATTTGTAGAAGCAGTCTATCAGTTACACTTGGTGAACACGGTCTGTACAATAATTCGTTTATCGTTGTCATTGCTTGAACAGCCGTTTCAATCTGCTTACCATTCTGCAAAAAAAAAAAAAAAATAGAAATTAAACATTAAAATTCATTCACTTAGAAAAAGAAATTAAAAAAAAATGTTTGAAAAATACTTTTAAAAAAAGCAAGTGGTAATTAATTTTTTTTTTTTAAACAAAAAAGACAAAAGTAAATATAAAAAAACGGAGATTAAAGAAAAAAATCATTATATTCACCATTGAATCATGATATTTGGCACATGCGAATATGGCATCCAATAAATTCGGCGTAATGTGCTCGGAAAGTATTATCCAACTAAATAAATGAGCTAAAACTTCGAGTGTCGCTATACAAAGTTCATTACTGCCTAATGACAATCCTTCAACATCAAGAACAGCACGTATCGGAGGAATATGATTATGACCACCCGTCGGTGATGGTGGCGGTGTTATTGTACCCGAACGATTTTGAGATTTATTCGTTTCACGTAGCAAACCTAAAAAAAGAAATAATAATAATTTCCTAAAATAAAATTTCAAAAAATATACTTCAATATTTAATTTAATAAATTAAATAATAGTAAAGGTATTATTTATAATATTATATAAATATTATAATAAAGAAAAAAAATGTTTAAATATTAGAAATTTGAATTTTTCTATAATTTGCAAAAAAAAATTATATAATAATAAAAATTTGAACTTTCGCAAAATGTAGATAAATTTTTTTTTTTATAATTATACCTGTTAGTACATCGAGAGTTGTCGATACTTGTGCTCCGAGAATTCTCAATAATTCGTCCTTTCGATGAACTGGCAAATCTTCTCGTGGAGTTGCTAATTCCTCGGACGCTGTTCGTAAATAAACTAAACCAAGTAGTCTTGTATGTTTGTGGCCCAATAACTAGAGAAAATAAAAATGACAATAAATTCAAAAAAAAAGTACAAAAAAAATTATTTTTAAAATAAATTAAAATAAATATGAGTTTCAAAATTCGACTCATGTTTATTTAAAAAGAAACCTTTAGTAATCGAATCGTTAACTAAACTATTATTTTACTTTTATTTCATCGAATTCAATTTTCAATATTTCAAAAACCGAATATTTAAATGTAAAAAACATTTTCATTTAGCTGGAAAAAAATACCCGCTCTTATTTTTATATTCATTCAAAAATTGTCAAAAAAAAAAAGAATTTTTATTTTTAAAATTTAAGCTAAAACCGAGATATTTATTTCCACCAAAAATAAAAATACATACCACCATTATTAAAATTTTCCTAAAATTAAAACTTTGATGGTAAATTGAAAATTTAGTGAACAGTGAATTCGATTAAATAAAAATTAAATTTGAGAAAATTTTCATAAAATAGAAAAATTTGTGACCTGTAAAATATTCGCAAAGAAATCGGGATAAAAATGTGGCCAATCGTGTCTCGCAATATCGACGACCAGTTTAACTACTTTATTTCTAACGAAAGGAGCAACTCCACGTTCGAGAGAAAGTGTATATAAAGTTGATCTAATTAACGCTCTATCCTCCCATGGCAAAATTGGCCATCGTCTTCCAATAGTTGTCTAAAAATTTAGAGAATTCATTTATTTATAAACACTTTTAAATATATTACAAATATATTACGGGTTGTCACAAGAATACATTTTTCACTTTTCTAACATTTTCTTGGCATTAAAAAATACCTGACAAAATTTTTTTTTTTTTTATTAAATTTAATGAATTAGAATAAAAATCTAATAATTTTAATTTCCAAAATCTTCTTTTCATAATATTTTGCACTATTTTTACTAGAGCAAGGATCACAATACCTTTTTTTCTTGAAAATAGGTAAAAAGGTGAATTATTTACCGAAAAAACAAAAAAACAAAAAATGAAAAAAGGTGATAAAAAACTGATAGTTAAAACAAATTTATATGAAAAAGAACTAATATTTATATCTATTTAAATTAATTATTGAATTTTTTCATGAATGATTGGAGAATTAATAGTTTAAAATTTCGGAAAATTGAATTTTGAATTTAAATTGAAATTCGAATAATTTGAATAACATAAATTAATTAGGTACAATTTGGATAAATTAAAATTCGAATAATTTGAAATTTAAATCGATATTAAATTTAGATAATTTTAAACTTAAGTCATTTAAAATTTGTACACATTGAAATTTATATAATTCAAAAATTGAAATCAATTGCAACTTTGTTAAATTAAAATTCGGTTAATTTTTGAAACTTTTGAATCGATTAATCTTTAGATAAATTGAAATTTTTGAAATTTTAAATTTCCATCGTTTCAATTTGCATTTGATTAAAATTTTAATATTAATAAATTTGTTTCGAACAATGAAAATTGAGATTTTTTTTTTTTAAAGTAGAATTATTTAAAATTTAAATAAAAAATTATATTGCATTGAAGTTTGAGTAAAATTTAATTAAATTAGAATTTGAATCGATTAAAATATGAATCGAATAAAATTTAATTAAATTGAAATTTGGACGAACTAAATTTTTAAATTTTGATAAAATTCAAATTTATATAAATATTGAATTGATGGTTAATTAAAATTAGAATGAATTTAAATTTAGATTTATTGAAATTTGTTCTAAATAATTTTTAAATCGATGAACAATTTCAATAAATTCAAGCTCGAGTCAATTGAATCATTTATAGAAAAGATGAAAATCTGTAATTTTCTGTTCTTTAAATTAAAATAAGTTCAGAAATGTTAATAAAATTTTTTTTAAACTAATAAAATATTTATCAACATTTATTGAGTGTGATTAGAACACTGTAGAGCAGGAAAATCAAAACCAATTTTAAGATTTTTTTTACGAAATCAGAATAAAATCAATTAAAAATCCAATTATATAATTATTATCAAATTATTATTATTATTATTATTATTGTAATGTCTTTATCATTATTAATTTTAAGTTAATGTAAATTGTGCTGCAAAATAGTTTATTTAAAAAATTAAATAAAATTCATATTGTTTATTTTTTTTTTGCAGTTTTTAAAATAAAAAAATGTAAAATTGACAAAAAAGCTACTCTATAATAATTTATATAAATTTCAAAAAGAAATTGAAGTGTTAAATTTTTAAACTAAAACTAATTTCACTATATAATTAATGATTTATAAAGAATAATTACCTCCAATGTGGATAAGGCGAACATACTGACATAATGATTATTTGTCGATGACAAGAAATGAAGACAAGGTCTCCAGGAATTGATCTGAGCAGCAAATTCATGAAGGCTCTGTTCAATCGTTCGTTTACGTTCATTATTTGTTTCAGGTGAAAAAAATTCAGTCATTAAATGCTCCAGTCTTTGTAGTGCCACAACATCGTCATCCTTAATTTAAAAAAAAAAAAAATACTTTACCCTTTTCTTTTTTACACCAAAAAATTTATATTATATAGATAAAAAAAAATAAAATACTGGGTCAAACGTCAAATTACACTTACAATTATTTTATGTTTCATGAAATAATTTTTTATTTTTTAAAAATATTATTGCTTTAAATACCTACCATTTTAATTTGTTATAATTAATTAGTCTATTTGTTATAAATGCAGTTAAATTCTATGTCTTAGATATATTATAAATAAAATTGAGAGAGGTTAGTTTCTAGTTTGTTTGGCAGACGACGTCATCTCTCCTCTCCTCTCGCCCTTCTTCAACAAAAACCATTTTATCAATTTTCCTAAATGCTACCTACCCATCCCTTTTTATCTCGAATCTAGAATCGATAAAGTTATCGTTTCCATTTTTAAAAAAATTGAATTTTTTAAATTAAATAAATAAAATAATTTAATCATAACAATTATTTATTATATTATAATTTAATTTTTCCTTTCTTTTGCCTATATAAATTAAAATTTTTATATTCATATGGAAAACAAAGTTTTCATTATTAAACATAATAAGAATAATCATATATAATTCGTATTATAAAAAATTATATAATTAAATTAATAAAAAACACACAAAAAAATGCCTGTGCAAAAAATGGTTATTACCCTGACGAAAGTTTTGGATTAAATTTCAATCACTTTTAATAAATATTTATTCCAAGATATTCCGAAAATTTATTTCCGAGCCAATTAGTTTCTATCAAAATCAAAATTTTAAAATATATTTAACAAAATATTCTTTCCGAATCAATCCGTTTAATTCTAAAGCTGAATTTTAATTCTTTTCAATTTTGTTTTTTCTTTCCAAATCAATTTGTTTCATTTCCAAAAATAAATTTTAATCTTCTTGAATTCTGAAATTTAGATTCAAATAAAAACTGATTGTCTCCGAAACAAATTTAAAAATAAAACCAAAACTGATTGAACATCAATATTCGAAACTTTTGTTAGGATAGATAATCAATTAAATGTTAGAAAAATAATTTATTACATTATATAGATTATATTTAACAAATAATTAAAAAAATATATACATTTTTATTGTTAAAACTTTTTAAATGTTTATTAAATAATTTGTCAATAAATTTTATTGAAAAACAAATTTTTTCAAAAGTACTTTAAAAAAATAAACAAAATAATAAAGGAAATTTTTTAAAAGTCATTCTTATTTATTGTATATAAATAAATTAATTTAATTTTAAAAAATTTAACACAAAGATTTTTATTAATTTTTCTTTAATTCGAAAAAAATTACAAACCATTTTTTTGTACAGTTTATTGTACAATTATTTCAAAATTTATCCTATTATTTACTTTTTGTTCATTCATGAAATTTAATAAACGAACGTTATATATTTAATTATGTTTAAAAAAAAATTACAATTAAAAAATACAATAAAAAGAAACATCCACTTACTTTTTATTTTGAATTTTTTACTTTAATAGTTTAAACAAACAATAAATTTCTCAACGATATTAAAAATATATAATTGAGAAATTAATTAAATTACAACAACAATATCAAAATATATATATAAATCAATTTTTTTTTTTAATTGAACTACAATTATTACAATTTTTTAAAAATTAATTTTGCCAAATTCTCAAAGCTTTATCTTTGCCACCAGAAGCAACTCGATCACCACTTGGTGCCCAATCAACAGCATAAACTTCATCCGCATGACCCGGTAAATCATGAAGTAATTTTTTCATTTTAATATTCCAAACTGTGAAAGAAAAATAGTAATTTTAGTAAAATAAAATTTTTACATTTTCAGGCTTGTCACAAGAATAAATTTTTTTTTATTTCCTGATATTTCAGTGCCATTAAAAATTTTTTCACTCACAAACAAATCTTATTAAATTCAAAGAATTATAATAATCTACTCTAATAATTTAAAATTACAAAAACTCGTTCTCCTACACGTTTCTGCAAAATATGTAACTAATTTGAATTTATGCAAATTTAGATTGATGTAAATATTTAATCAATGATTGAAGGATTATTACTTTAATATTTGATTAATTACATTGAATTTTAACTAATTTGGAAAAATTAAAATTAGAATAATATAAAAGTTAAATCAGTTAAAATTCGGGGAAATCGAAATTTAAATCGTTTAATCGTTAGGTAGATTAAAATTTTGTAAATTTTTATTTTCTATCGATTGAATTTGTATTTGATTAAAATTTTTATTTATAAATATATATAAATTTAATTTATCAAAATAGCTTTATTAATAAAATGATATATTAATAACAGAAAAATTACCTTTTAAAGTGGAATCAGCGCTTCCACTGACTAATAATCGTGAATCCGCACTCCATGCAATTGTATAAACCCTTTGCACATGTCCTCTCAAAACACCAACGAATTTTCCACTATTTCCATCCCATAATTTAATTGATTTATCAAAAGAAGCGCTCGCAATTAGTCTTCCATTTGGCGAAAATTTCACATCGTTTATTAATTGTTGATGGCCTGACATTCTTTCTGCAAGTACGAAAATTTTATTTCAAAATATCCATATATATATTTTTTTTTATCTTTTTAGAAAAATTAATATTACTTTCTTTTAAAAATTGTCAATTATTTCAATTGTATATTTTTAAATGATATAAAATCATATAAAAATATGAAATTAAATATAAAATTTTCACGTATTATAAAATGACAATAACAAAATAATTATGTGTAATTATTATTATTTTTTTTTTAAACATACCAATGGGTTTTTTACTAGTCTCCGGTTTCCAGAGAATTAATGTAAAATCATCGGAACCAGAAACGAGTTTTTCCTCACCAACAGCTTCGTAACGTCTTTTTGCACGTTCTTTAGCACTTTCTAGTTCATTTTTTTTCTTTGTAATTTCAAATTCTGCCGTTCTTAAAGCATAATCGACATTAAGCGCCAAACTATTCACCCAATGAGCGTGACCTTCAAGACTTCTGCACAATTTCCCCTAAAATTTGAAAAAAACAAACTCAATATATATTCAAATATATTTTGAAAAAAAATGGCATTCCAAAATGTATTTTTTATTTGGTTCAAAGTTTATAAAAAAAAAAAATTTCAATGGTAATAATGATAAAAATAATAATAATAATAATTATTACATCATCAGCTTTCCAAACTTTAATCGTTCTGTCCTGAGATGAAGAATAAATAAGACCTCGTCCACCCCATTTGACGCAAGTGACACTCATACTGTGTCCATTTAATTCGCGAATTGTTTGACCAAGAACTGTGTCCCATATTCTTAATGTTGTGTCTTTCGATGAGCTAACGAGAAATCGGCATGTTTCATTACTGTGATATGGTTCCCAGCTCAAACAAGTTATCCATTTTTTATGAGCGATCATTGGTTTGCCTAAATGAAAAAAAATAAATTAATTGTTTTTACCTAATTGTTAATTGAGAAAGGAAAAATTACAAAATTCATTAATATTCCACAAAAAAAAGTCATTAGTTCAAATTTTCAGTGTTTCGTATTTCATAAAATTGAATTTAATCAAATTTTATAAAATAGAATAGGTATTGGATATTTTCAAAATTAAAAAAGGGAAAATTTAAAAAAATTTTTATCATTCCTTTTTGAAAATTTTACAAATTTTTTTTTAAAAAGGAGAAAAAAACTCTTTATTTATTAATAATAAAATAAAATTTTTTTTAAACAAATTATAAGAATTTATCCGAAAATAATAATTTTTTTTTTTTACTTTTCTTGGGTTTATTCATAAACGAAACAGTTTCCTTCGTTTTTTAACTTCAAATTTTATTAAAAAAATTGCTTTCTGTATTTAAAAATAAATTAATAATTTATCAAATATTTAATGTATTTTATTATTTTTCATTTACTGTAGTAATTTAAAAAAAAAATTTATAGATAAAAAAAATTATTTCGTTTATTTGAACGTTTAGAACTTCAGACGCATCGAATTTGAAATTATTTAACTTCGTTTAGGTATAATTTTTCTCAGCTTTTAATAATTTTCAAAAAATTGTTTTTAAATTAAAATAGTTTTTTTTTTATTACAAAAAAAATTATTTAAACTTGAAAAATTTAGAAAAATTTTAAAAAAATTTCAGACCTTTTTTTATGATTTTTAGAAAATTTTTAAAATTCCACTTCTTTTTCACAATTTCCTGCGGTTAAATAAATATTCTTTAAATAAAAGAGTATGTCATAAAAAAAATTTAATTAAATATATTAAAACTTCGCTTAAATGAAAACTCTAAAAAGGAAATTCTACAAGTGAAAATTCAGTATACAATATTAATTTTATAAAATTCGACTCAATTAAAAATTTGTTCTCACAAATTTTATATTTACTGGAAATTAGAAATTATAAAAATAAATTTTCACAAACCAATTTGTGATCCGTCCTCCGCATTCCAAAGAAGAATTTTTCCATTTTCACTAGCTGAAGCGACTTTTCGTCCACAAGGCGACCAAGCAACACAAAGTACATTATCAGCGTGTCCTAAACACGTTTTATAAGGAGTTTGAGTGTGAATATCCCAAAGTCTCAAAGTTTTATCTCCAGAACCACTTGCCAAAAGTTGGCCATTTGGAGAAAATTGTACAGCTAAAACAGCTTCAGTATGACCTAAATAATTTATTTAAAAATTAATTCTCAAAATTTCAATTCTAATTAAAATAATGACAATTAAATTACCTAATTAAGGAGGGTGGCGGGTCAAAACTAAAAAATTGTTTTTAACGCAAACAAAAATATAATAAATATATTAATTTGAAACAATTTTAGAAGATCTAGATTTACTCCTTTCGAAAAAAATTATTTTTTTACAAATGTATTTTGTCAATAATTATTTTTTTATATTGTAATTAATTTAATTTATTATTATTATTTATTTAATTTATTTTTTAATTTTTATTTAATTTTATTTTATATTATAATAAGTATGTTCTTAAAAAGTTATAAAGATTAAAATTTTATTTATTAAATAACTTTTTAAGAACATACTTATTACAATAGGTAAAAAAGGTAACAATTGTAGAGAATGTTTCACTTAGTAAAATGAGCTTTTGTTTATAAAAATTGGTTAAAAATTGCAATTTTTGTCTGATTTAAAAGAAAAAAAAACTAAATGTTAAAAAATAATTATTGACAAAATATTTTGGAAAAAAAATAATTTTTTTCGAAAGGAGTAAATCTAGATCTTCTAAAATTATTGTTTCAAACTAATATTTATTATATTTTTGTTTGCGTTAAAAACAATTTTTTAGTTTTGACAGGTTTTTGAGGTTATGTTGACCCGCCACCCTCCTTAATTAATAGTCGTTTGTTTAATAACAGTTAATTCAATAAAATATATAACAGAATTTTCTTTTTTTAAACAATTAAATTACCTTCTAATTCACCAGTGCACCTGGTGACACTTCGGACTTTAAAAATTGCTTGTGGTTGATAAATAATATCGACAACATTTTCACTGGCACTGAAATCTTTATTTAAACTTAAATAAGGTTGTAAACACTTTTCAATTTCCACATCATTCACATAAAATGCCAATGGAAGGGGTTCATCTTCATTTAATAATGTATTGCAAATTAATTGCAATTGTTCCACTGTAACATTAACAGGTAAATCTAAAAGACCGCCAGCCAATGCCACACCATCGTCGGATTTAAATCGTGCAAGAACTGTTTGCACTTCTTCATTATCGTCAATTTCCATAATTTATCGGTGTTTTTTTTTTCAAATTTCAATATAATAATTAAATTTAGTTATTTGTCAAGATTTTGAATTTAATTTCTTGTACGCACGCAATTCTTTTGAAAAATTTAACCTAACCTAAAAATTGAGAATCCCGTACACGTGTGACACACAAACACTGCGAATGTAATTTTAATTTCAATTTAAAGAGAATATTTCACTTTTACTGAATAATATATAAATAATGAAAAAAACATATTTTTTTCAAGTTTAAAATAAGAAAAATCTGCGTGAAAAATGTACACAAAACGCACGTGGTCCAAAAGGACCAGAATTGTATGTTTGTTAAATTGAAGAACCAATGAAAAATGAGATTCATTATCACGTGACAATTTGGTGGGAATATCAATTAAATTATTTTTAAAAAATAGCATAATTATTACTGGAATATATAAATTATTATTATTATTATTTTTTTTAGTATAGTTTTTAAAAATATATTTTCTTTTTTTGTTAAAAAATTAAAAGGAGAATCAAATTTTAGAATGGATGAATATTAAAATTATTTAGTAAAAAAATTGTAATTCTTTTAATTAAATTATTCATAACAAATTGTCAATAATTATAACAATTATTCAATGATTTTAATGTAATTGATTAATTTTACCAATAATTGTACAATTTAAAAAAAATATCAATTTTAACAATGAACAATTTAAAATAATAATTTATCAACACTTATGTGTGAATCTTGAATTATTTCATCGATAATTAAAATATATATAAATTTTGTTGTTATTAACGAAATTTTATTTTTAATTATTTTATCAATAATAATTTTAATCATATAATTATTAATAATTGTTGATAACAAAATATATTTATCAGCAATTTTTATAATGAATCAATTAAAAATTTTCATTTCTTCAACATTAAAATATTGTAACATTTATATAATAATAATTTTAATTTATAATTTTATTATATTTTTGACAAATTTTTTTCTAATTAAATTATTAATAAAACTATGTTTTTTTTCGCAAAACTATTTTGTTTTAAAAAAAAAAAAAAATTAATTATTAATAAACTATTATATAGTTAAATATTTAAAATTTTTAATGAAATAGTAAAAAAAAATGTAATTTTTTAATTTTTAGGTAAAATAAAAAAAATTTTTTTGATAATTTTCACATGAAATTAATAAAACAAAAATAAAAAATTGTGACTCAAGATAATGCGCAAAAAATTTTGCCACATATTATTAAAAGAATAATCGTCCTTGAAAACGAGATTTATCTGTCAATAATATACACGCGTAGGCAGATAATAACTAGCTATTTTTTTTTATCAATAAAAAATATGCGCAAGCGCATTAAATAAATAAACGATAATTAACAATGATATTTGAAATTATTCATCTCTCATATATAATTTACAAAGTCAATTTACAATTTTTCATTCAAAATATAGATAAAGTGCGAGTTTAAGCGGTAGCGTACAAATTTCAAAAAGTGATGTGAGATAAAAATTTTTCAAATATGTTTTTCAACAATTTTCCATTTATTATCAATTTATTTGGTTTTTTATTATTTTTTCTACTAATTTTTTATATTTATTCACAATATAAATTGAATTATTGGAAAAGAAAAGGAATTCCAACGCCTAATAATTGTCATTGGTTATTTGGTAATTTCAAAGATGTTATTCTTGGACGTACATCGGTTGGTGTACATTTTGGAAAATTACACAATGAATGCTGCAACAATGAACCATGCCTTGGTGTTTACATAATGCATAAACCATTTCTTTTATTGAGAGATCCCGAATTGATAAAACAAATTTTAGTTAAAGATTTTCATTTATTTCAAAATCGTTATTTTGCTGCGGAAAAATCAAAAGACTTAATTGGTACAACATCATTGTTTTCAATTAATAATCCCGAATGGAAATATTTACGTACAAAATTATCATCAACATTTTCAAGTGGAAAACAAAAAAAATTATTTTCCTTAATGATTGAATCATCTGAGAATATGAGTAATTTTCTTGCTGGACAATTTCAAATATCCGATAATAATAATGATAAAAATACAAAGAATATAGATACAAAATTTGTTGCTGTACAATTTATCACCGATGTTATTTCATCTCTTGCTTTTGGCGTCAGGACAAATTCATTTGGTGACAATTTGGAATTTTTTAATAATGGTAAAAAAAAATGCTGAAATATTTTTAATTTATATTTTGATATTTATTGAATTAATTTTTTTTTATATTAATTAAAATTAAAACTGATTTTCTTCTGTAAAAATTAGATTTGAAAAAACGTAATTTAAATTTACACTTTTTTTCTGCAATTTTTATATCTTTAACAGCATGTGGAAAACTCCCACGTGATCTAGTATGGTTTTTTTTGTGCTTTGAAACTTTCCCTGAAATAAAAAATTATTTTGGGTTAAAATTTTGGAAAAATGTTTTTTTTTTTTTTTTGGTTCAAGAAATCTGGCTATTTTTCTCATTTTTCATTTCTTACTTGCTCAAATGTTGAAAATGTTGAAAAATTTTATATTCTCTATATTACAAAAATTAATCTAAAAGATATAATTAAAAAAAAATATACCATTAATTTTAGAAAAAAATATTTATTTCTATGTGTTTCTACGCCATTAAATTTTTCTAATTTCAAAAAAAATTATTTACTTAAAGTGTTTAGAGCAATTAAAATTTTCATAATAATTTTTTTTTCTCATTGATTAATATTAAAATTTTGACATTTTGCAGAAGAACAATTATTATTTATATTTTTTATTTATTATTAATAATTTTTAAAAAATAGTTTTTTATTTCTAAAATGATATTTTTTTATTAATATGATATATATATATATTTTTTTTTTAATTAATCAATTGTCATAAATAAAGTAACAATAATTTAAAAAATTTTTTTAAAAATATTTTTAATATTTTATTTTTTAATATCATTAATTAATACCTCATTTTATGTGTAGTGAGAGCACCTTTCAAGAGAACTCTTTTGGGAGCATTTCAACTTTTTGCAATTTTCTTTTTTCCAATATTCAGAAATTTTTTGAATAGCGGTATATTAGGCAGTTCTACAGACTATTTTCGCAACCTATTTCGAGAAGTGATGAACGAACGAGAGAAATCGGGTTTTAAACGTGGTGACAGCATTGATCCTTTACTGCAAATAAAACAAGAAAGACATTCATTAAACTTTGGTAATTAATTATAATTATTATATAAACTTACAATAATTGTAATAAAAAAAAAAAATTACGGATATAATTCATTAATAACAATTGAAATTAATATAATAATTAATATAATAGGTAATAATAATAATAATAATAAGAATAATAACAACAATTGAATTACTTTTCAAAATTCAAATTTTAAAAATTAAAAATACTGAGATTTATTTAATTCAAAAATTTTATAAAATTAAAATTTCAAAATTTTGTAATTTTTAGAAATGCCAGACGACACTCTTTTGGCACAACCGGTTATTTTTTATGTTGCTGGAACGGAAAGTAGTTCCACGACAATAGCATTGACACTTATGGAATTTGCTAAAAATCCAATACTTCAGGAAAGAGCGAGACGTGAAATTCAAAATGAATTGGATAAACATGGATTCACTTATGAGGGAATGCAGGGATTAAAATTTTTGCAACAGGCCATTTCCGAAACATTGAGACTTTATCCAGCGGCACCAATTATTGACAGAGTTGCATTGGAAGATTATAAAGTAAAAAAAAAAAAATAACTACATAAAATATATAACTTTAAAATAATTATTTTTTTCAAAATTTTATCGAAAAATTTAAATTTTATTGATTTTTTTATAGTTAAATAATTTATTATTAGAAAAAAATTCTCATTATTTTTTAAAGAATATTAATTTGCTTATTATTACAATTAGAAATAAAAAAAATAAATTTTTAACAATAAAAAAAAAAAAGATTGTATTATATTTTTATTATTCAGAGAAAAATGGAAAGTATTTGAAATAAATATAAATAAATTCGTTTAGTAAAATAGAAATTATTACAATTAACAGAAAATAAAAATGAGAAAAATATAAATTTTGAATTTAAATAAGAATTTAAAAATTTTTTCATTGCGTACAGATTCCAGGAACAGAAATTGTACTTGAAAAAGGAACAGTAGTTTATGTGGCATTAAATGGTATTCAAGAAGATCCGAGATTTTTCAAAGATCCATTAAAATATGATCCAGATAGATTTAGCGAGGAAAGAAAAGGGGATATTGTGTCTTGTTCTTATTTGCCATTTGGAGAAGGTCCAAGAGCATGTATAGGTTTGTTTCTTATTTTCGAAAATTAATGTTTTTTTTTTAATTTTTCTCTTTTTTTTTACATTTTTTAGTATTTATTTATTTATATTTTATTTGTTAATATTTATTGTATTTACAAATTTAATTAATTTTCTATAAATTATTTATTATTATTATAGATTGTAAATATATAAAAAGAGTTAAATAAAAAAAAAAAAATTATTTACTTATTTAAATATATTTTTGAAAAAAAAATTTTTTTTTTCAGGGGAACGCGTTGGTATGCTGCAAACTACAGTTGGTTTAGCCACAATTTTGCGAGATTATGAAGTTTCCCTAAATCCAAAGTGCAAATACGAATTAGATCCGAGGGCAATTTTCATACAACCTCTTGACGGAGTGAAATTAGATTTAAAAAAAGTGTCGCATTAAATTTTGTAAAAAAATAAAAAATATTTGAAAAAATTGTTCCTGATTATCATATAGACAATCAACGATAACAAATTTTTAATTTTGTATAGAAATTGAAATATTAATATTTAAAAAAAAAAAAAAACATGAATTTGTAATTTTCCTATCTATCAGTAATACAAGAATTTCTCTTCAATAATAAATAAGTGAAATTAACTTCTTTTTAAAAAATGAAAATTGTTAATAATAATTTTCATTTTTTTAATATGAAATCTAAAATTTTGCAATTTCAAATTGATTTGCAAAAAGTTTTTAAAGAACAATATTTTCGGAATATTGTTGAGTCAATATATTGGAAAGATTTTTGTGTTAAAATAATTTTCAAAAATAATTTTTTTTTTAAATATTCAACTCAATAAATTTTTCAAAAATTAAGTTTTTTACTTTTATAATATTTAAAATTTGTGCTTTTCACATTTTGAAAGTTTAATTTATCATATTATATGAAAAAGTAATAAAAAAGGTACACTTAGTAAAATTAATTAAAAATTATGTTTCATGAAATCACAGCTAAAGAACAAAACATTTTATTGCAATAGAGTTTAATTTTAAAACACTTTATCAATAAGAGGCGTCAGATTATTATTTATCTTTATTTATAGTTGTTCTTTATTTACTTTTATTTGAAAAAAAAATATTTAAATGTTGATGAAAAAAACAGTAAAATCAAAATAATATTGTATTTAATTAAAAAAAAAAATTATGTACAAAAAAAAAGTGAAATAGCAATTTAATAAAAAGATCAAAAGTGATTATTTTTTTAAATCTAAAAAAAATGCAAGTCAGTTGTCAAATGCACTTAATGATAAATTGCGACGAAGAATGACTTGTAATCAACCATATCGTTATACATCAGCTCTTATAAAAGGAGAATATTATTTTAGATAAATTCCTCAGTTCAATAAATGAATTAAAATTATAAAGATGTTTTCATTAAATCAATTATGGTTATTAAATGTTTTTCTAATTATTTTTGGATTATTAACAATATTTTATTTTTATGCTCAATATAAATATAAATATTGGAAAAAACGTGGTGTCAAATCATTGCCAACTCATTGGTTATTTGGAAATTTTAAAAATTTACTATTTCTTCGTGAATCGGTGGCAAATATATTTCATCAATTACATCGTGATGCAAAAGATGAATCATATGTTGGTGTTTATATATTTCAAATTCCCTGTTTATTAGTACGTAGTCCTGAATTAATAAAACAAATTTTAGTTAAAGACTTTAATATATTTCCAAATAGACAATTTGCAAGTAGCAATAATAAAAATGGTGATCAAGTTGGAGCAACAAGTCTTTTTTCCGTTGAAAATCCAAGATGGAAATATTTTCGTACACATTTATCGCCAATATTCTCTAGTGGGAAGCAAAAAAAAATATTCACCTTAATGATAGAATCGGCGGAAAATATGAGAAATTATTTTAATAATCAATTGAAAAATGAGGGCGATGTGAAAATGTTTGACGTAAAGGAAGATAGTAATAAATATATTACTGATATTATTTCATCAATGGCATTTGGAATAAGTACAAATTCATTTGAAATTCCAACACCCGAATTTTTTAAACGTGGTAAGTGTAATTCAAATTTTAATATCTTTTTCAATATATTGAGAATTCGTTATTTTTTTTTAAATTTTAATATTATAAAAAAAAAAATAATCCTGTTATTATAGGTAACGAACTTTTTCAACCAACTGTAAAAAATTTTATCGAAACCTTTACGCTCTTCTTTTTTCCAAGTGCAAGTCATTTATTAAATCCAAAATTACTTGGAAAATCGACGGAATATTTTCGTAATATATTCTGGGAATCGATGAACCATCGTGAAAAATCGGGAACCACACGTGGAGATTCTATTGATGTTTTACTGAAAATAAAAAATGAAAGAGTTCACTTAGATATGGGTAAGAATAAAAAATAAAAAAATTAATATTTATATGTTTATAATTATGTTAGACTTTAAAAATGAATTTCCAAATATTTTTTTTGCAATTGTAAACAATAATTTGAAAATAATTTACAATGATTGTGAAAAAAAAATCAATTTTTGCATCCGAGCAAATTTTCCAACTTTTTACTTTTTTATTTTACGAATTTTCATTGAAAATTTTTTTCCGAATAAAAAGATATTCCGGACGATTCACTTTTGGGACAATCGGGTGTATTTTTCGTTGCTGGTCGAGAGACAAGTTCAATGTCACTTGGATTGGTTCTTTATGAATTGGCAAAACGACCCACAATGCAGGACCGTGTACGAAAAGAAATTACCGAGAAAATTAATGAAAAAGGCTTTTGTTATGAAAGTATGCAGGAAATGAAATATTTGAATCAAGTGATTTCCGAAGTATTACGAATGTATCCAGTTGTGCCAATTATAGACAGAGTTGCTGAACAAAATTACAAGGTATAAGAATTTTTATTGAAAAATTGGGTTTAAGAAAATAATTTTTTAAATGCAAATACTGAAGTATACGCAACGTTTATGATTAATGATTAGAAATTTTTTATTTAACACGGAAAAATTAAAAAAATTGTTTATTTAAAAAAATATTTTTTTTTAATAATTTGTTTATTAATAAAAAGAAATATTTTTTGGGAAAAAATGGAAAAAAATAAAATTCCATTCTAAAAAATTATTTCTTTAAAAATCATTTTTATCATAAACGATACGTAATTTAGTATTGCGATTTTACGAAAATCATTCATTATTATATTTTGTAGTGATTTTTTTTTTTTTTTTTGTAAATTTTGAGATAAATTTATTAACGTATTTTCGATACTTACAGATTCCTGGCACAAATGTTGTCATTGAAAAAGGCACGCCGGTTTATACTTCATTGCATGCTCTTCACTTTGATCCTGAATATCATCCAAATCCATATGAATTTGATCCGGACAGATTCAGCGATGAAAGAAAGAGTAAAATGGTCCCATATACTTATATGCCATTTGGTGAAGGTCCCAGAATTTGCATAGGTTCGTACATGAAAATTTTAAATTAAAATTACAACAAAATAACAATAAAACAAAAAAATTTTTGTAAATTATCAATTTTAATTGCAAATCATGAAATTTAATTAATGATACTAATATTATTTAAATTGAATTAAATTAAAATCAATTAACATAAACGTTTTTTTTTTTTTTTTTTATAAAAACCAATAAAATATTTTAAAAATAGACGAAAATTTGTTTAAAATTCATTTATATGAACATCGGTTTACTAAAAAAAAAGAAAATGTTTTTCAGGAATGAGATTTGCAATTTTACAAATGACTGTAGGATTAGCAGTGATATTAAGAGATTTTCAAGTTGCCCTCAATCCAGCACAAAAAGTCAAAATAAGTAATCGCGGACTCTTCCTTCAAACTCAAGATGGAATAAAATTGGATTTAAAGAAAGTGACTGTCAAGTGAAAGTGAGTTTACCAAAAATTAATTTTTTTTCTCAACTTATTTTTATAAAAACTACAATAATTGTTTTTTTTTTCTTTAAAAAAAAAAAATTGATTAATAAACTAATATATAATTTTCACTTTTTAAAAAATTATTTTAATTTATATTGTAAAATAGTATTAAGTTATTTTAAAATTTTTAATAAATCATAAAATTACTGTTTCATTACTTTCTACTGTTTTATAGAATTTTTATTATATGAAATTAACAATCGAAAACAATACCTGAAAAGATTAATATATAGAAATAAAAAGGTCATGAAACTGCATGATTAAGACATTATTATGAATAATTACTGATAATTATGAATTATATGTTTTTCACAGATACTAATTATTTGAAAAGCTTTAAAAAAAATTGCAAAAAAAAAATTTCATGATTCGGCATAATTATACTGAATTCTAAATAGATAATTATTATGTAAACTATATAATAACGTTATTACTGTTTCGATTCATTTTTCTTTACACCATTTTTTGTTCTTAAACAAAAACAAACAAAAAACAATGCTAAAAAAATAAATACTAATAAAAATAAATAAAATAGACAATTCATAAAATATAGGAACAATAATTTGTTAATTATGAATTTTATTAATTAATTTAAATTTTTCTGCTTTATGTAACAATAAGATATTTATGATTTTTGACTCTCTATAAACAATAAAATAATATTAAATTTATATAATTATAATGACCTTAATAAATAATTATTAAAATTAAAATAAATAATTATTAAAACAGAATAATTGAAAAATAAGAAATTTAACATTTCATGATACTTCATTTATTTTTCCCTGACAAATGTATTATTTTATAACATATAGAAATATTCTATTTTTCTTATTAAAAAACCTTTGAGATTTTGTAACTTTATTTTTTTTTTTAAATGTATTATAAATCATTCATATTAATACAAGTTTATAATATTGTATTAAATGAAAAATTTATATTAAAAATTTTTTAACCTTTTTTATTGGATAAATATTATAATTCCCTTAGACATTTAAATGTAGAAAAATTATTTATACACATACTTGAAATAAAAAACAAATGGGAATAATGATTTACTTACATCCTTGACATTTCTAGACATTCCGATGATTTTTTTTTTTTTTAAATAAAAAAATAAAATACAATGACAAACAACAGATGATTTTTTTTTGTATATATATACACACACAAAGCAATAGAAACTCACTGGTTTAGTGATTATTGTTCAAAACTAATTCACTTTGAAAAAAGTGCTAAATACTTTTTAAATTCTGGCAGCACATTTTCTCGGGGATTTAGTGATGATTCTGATGTCAAAATATTGTGTAGATATTGTGGATGAAAGCACAAAATTCCTTTACTTGCCATTGTCGCCCAATCGACTATTTGATCCTTTTGCTTCAATTGAATAAAACAATGAGTGATTTTTTTCTCCGATGACGTTTGATCGTTTGATGAACTAAGGATAAAGAAATTTAATTAAAAATAAATAAATGTAATAATTAATAAGCAAAAAAAAAAATAAATATTTTTTATAAATACATTTTTTTAGTCAGTTACTTTTTTAAGTAAATTAATTTCTACTGTTGGATTAAATAATTTGATTATTTTTATTTTAAGTTAATAAGTAAATAATTAGGTTCAATCCCTTTATATTTCACCTAAATTCGTTGTGATCTATTTTTAAAAAAAATCTTTATTAAAAAAAAATTCCTAAACAAAGTTAAATACTTTCGTCATATTTTAAATTGAAGATAAATAATATTAAAAAATTATGAGTGAAATCTGAAATTTTTTCGAGGTTCGACCAAAAAAATTACAACTAGAAAAAATATTCAATAAAAATAAAAAAGTTTTCCTTTTTGATTACCTATTTTTATTTTTGTAATTAAGGGCATCCGGGAGAAAATAATGGTTTTGTAGATTTCTTCTCATTTGAAAAAAATAGAATATTTGAGGTTGTAATTTTTTGGAAATAATAGAGGAAGGTACTTCTCGGAATTTTGCATAATCTTGATAAATAATTATTGAAAAAAATGTTTAAACATTGTCAAAAAGGGGTTTCGTAAATTTCTTCTCATCTTTAAAGGATAAAAGTATTTCGAGTTGGCATTTGGAGGAATAATAGAGGAAGGGTCACTGAGTGGGGCTCTTCTCTATTTTTGCAATAATATTGTAATTTGCGGATTTTTCCCGGATGGCCTTAAGTGAGAAGAAAATTTTAGCTAAACTCAAACCTGGATTTTACGACACATCCATTTCCAGCGACAATAAGTCTTTCGAATGATTCTAATTTTTCTTCTTGAACCAAAAGTAATGCGACCATATCCTCAAATGCACCACCAGGTTCATTGGTTAATTTAATTCTCCAACGATAAGCAGCAGCGGCAATTGCAAATTCAATTTCAGTTGTCAATGAAGATAATAATATGTCACTGCAATTAGGATTTCCCCATTCGTATGCCTCTTCCTTGAGTGGAATAATCAATTATAAATTATCACATATAAATAATATTTTTCTAGACATTATATTGCAAAAAAATTAATTTTTCAAATAAATTACAAATTATACCACTTATTCCAAAATTATTATTCTTATTTTAAATGATACACAAAATTTGAAATTTACATTTTTATTTATTAATTAGGGGAGACTGGGGCAAACCGGCCAGGTGTTAGTTTCTCAGAATTGGTCAAACTTTAAAATATGTCAATTATAAATTTGAAAAGACTATATGGGGCATTCTATGGGAAATTTTCATTGAAAATTTTTTTTTGTCCGAAACATTTTTTTTTGAAATCTATATGAAAAATAAAGAAATACGTATTTTTTTATTTTTTTATTTGATGAAAATGAAGGAAGTTATTATTTTTTGAAATTTAACGTCAACGAAGAAAGTGTGTTTTTGGAACATTTTTTAATCTATTGTACTAATAATTTAAAAATTATGCTATATATGAAATTTGTTCATTTTTTCTCAAATTTTTCAAATATGTGCTCAAAAATAACGTACCTATAACAGAAGCAACAAAAAAGTTGAAATTAAACTTATAAAGTGAGTTTTCTCAAAGATGGACACTTTCGATTTTTAATTTTTTTTTTTTGCATTACAATCTCTGATGATTGAAGAATTTTTTCCCCTATCTGCGAAAGTGGTATTTTTAGTTTTTAAATTACTATTTATAATTTTTTTAGTACGGCTCACAGAATTTAAGTATTTTTTCTACAAATATAACCTTTTTCCATTAACATTCATTTGTTTTTTTTTTAATTTTCATAAAAACATACTAAAAATCGTTGCGTCAGGCTTAAAAATTGTAAATAGTAATTTAAAAACTAAAAGTACCACTTTCGCAGATAGGGGAAAAAATTCTTCAGTCATCAGAGATTGTAATGCAAAAAAATAATTATAAATCGAAAGTGTCCATCTTTAAGAAAACTCACTTTATAAGTTTAATTTCAACTTTTTTGTTGCTTCTGTTATAGGTACGTTATTTTTGAGCACATATTTGAAAAATTTGAGAAAAAATCAACAAATTTCATATATAGCATAATTTTTAATTTCTTAGTATAATAGATTAAAAAATGTTCCAAAAACACACTTTCTTCGTTGACGTTAAATTTCAAAAAATCATAACTTCCTTCATTTTCATCAAATGAGGACACCAATGCAATAACCAGACGGACGCTCGGACCGGCCGCGCTAAAGCCAGTCAACGAATGAAAAAGTCGAAAAAATTAAAATTCAAAATTTTGATTTTTGAAATATACTACGTTGTAGAAAATAAAACGGCGCATCTTTTTTTCCTTTAACTTTTTTTTGTAGAATGAATAGTTTTGACAATAATTGCAAAAAACTAAATATTTTCAATCAACAAATTTTATTGAATTTTTAAACACAAATCGTTCCAGTTCCGACAAATATTAATGAATTTACTTCAACTTTGGTATATCCACGCATTTAGGTCTAGAGAAGACGATAGCATGATGAAAAAGTTAAAAACCATAAATTATTTAATTATTTATTAATTTAAATAATAACTTACCTGTACTCTCGTTTTCCTATCTTCGCCGACAAAAAGTCTGTGGGGAACTTTTTCGTTGAAAAAACTTCCAGTGAGACATTTGTTCCTCACATATCGAAGAAGTTTTGTGGAAAAATCCAGATCGATTTATTCAAAACTGACGAAGATACACAATTTTTAATGAAAAACACGCAACGCTAATCAAAATAACTCCGCTATCCACGATCCAACACTGCCAGACGGCATTGTCGATAAGGTCGATGTTCAGCAATATAAACACACAAATCAGCCAAAGCGTTGCGTGTTTTTCATTAAAAATTGTGTATCTTCGTCAGTTTTGAATAAATCGATCTGAATTTTTCCACAAAACTTCTTCGATATGTGAGGAACAAATGTCTCACTGGAAGTTTTTTCAACGAAAAAGTTCCCCACAGACTTTTTGTCGGCGAAGATAGGAAAACGAGAGTACAGGTAAGTTATTATTTAAATTAATAAATAATTAAATAATTTATGGTTTTTAACTTTTTCATCATGCTATCGTCTTCTCTAGACCTAAATGCGTGGATATACCAAAGTTGAAGTAAATTCATTAATATTTGTCGGAACTGGAACGATTTGTGTTTAAAAATTCAATAAAATTTGTTGATTGAAAATATTTAGTTTTTTGCAATTATTGTCAAAACTATTCATTCTACAAAAAAAAGTTAAAGGAAAAAAAGATGCGCCGTTTTATTTTCTACAACGTAGTATATTTCAAAAATCAAAATTTTGAATTTTAATTTTTTCGACTTTTTCATTCGTTGACTGGCTTTAGCGCGGCCGGTCCGAGCGTCCGTCTGGTTATTGCATTGGTGTCCTCAAATAAAAAAATAAAAAAATACGTATTTCCTTATTTTTCATATAGATTCCGAAAAAAAATGTTTCCGACAAAAAAAAATTTTCAATGAAAATTTCCCATAGAATGCCCCATATTAAGAATAACTTATTTCTTCAGTTTGACATTTTTTAATTGTGTTTATGCAATTTTATAAACAAAAGTTTGTTTTTTCGCTTCCACTAAAAAATTTTTACGGATCTGTTCATAAGCAATTTGTGAGAAAATCGTGTAATATTTATTAAAATTGTTTTTTTAGGTTTAAAAGGTGCATGCCTCAGTTAAATTTATCGGTATATTATTTAATGATTTTACGAAGCATTTTTTTTTATACAAATCTTAATTGTCAAAATGGGCCTGTGGGGCAAACCGGCTTATGTCTGTTTCCCTTGCAACAAAAATTCACGAAGATTACCTATCGGCTAGAAAACTTTGTGCACGCTTTCGTGAATCTTTGTCCATTTTACGGAGATTTACGAAGTTTTACAAAGTTCACCGACAGACGTTTCTTCGTGAACAACAGCAATTAGTTGAAAATATTTGTTTTATAATAAATAAGATGTTTCTTTAATTGAAATTTAATCCTATCTTATTATTTTCCTTATTGGAAACATTGTTTATTGATTTTTTTATATTTAGTGACGTTTTCCTTACAATTATTTCTCTAAATAAACAAAAATAAATTAACTGGCCGGTTTACCTCAGGGATGGGGCAAACCGGCCAGTTTGCAAATTTTTTTAAAATTGATGCAGCAGCTAAACAATACATTTCAAGGTACATGTGTCTCTAGGAAAAAGTTGCGCAATTAGATGACCTTTCCAACAAGTTATTATAAAAGGTTTTTCATTAGTTTCTTTAGTTACTAGAGCCTTACAACTGTTAACATGGTCGGTTTGCCCCAATCTCTCCTATTAATAAATTATTAAAATAATAAAATTTTTAAAATATGAATGAAACAAAGAAAGAATTAAAAAAAGGAAACTTAAGCAAGTCAAGAAAATTTTTTATCAAAATTGTATTTGTAAAATTTATAATAATATTTATTTATTATTAATAAATTATTATTATTATTAAATTAATTTAAAAAAAAATTAATGAAGAAAGAAAAAAACAACTTACGTCAAGGAATTTGTTGGCAATCTCACTATCTTTAATATAATTTGGATGTAATATCCATTTTCCAGATGCAATGCTACCGAGAACTTTTTCATTTCTTGCAGGTTTGAAGCTGAGTAAATGCGTTGCGGTAGAATCGAAAGTTAATTCCGTCGACACTTCACCACCAAGTTCAATAATTACTTTTTCATATGGCGGTTTGTCCTAGAATTATTTAGTTTATACATTATTTTCTTTTTTTTAAATTCAAAGAATCGGTAAATTAAAAAAATTTTATTTATTGAAAAATTAATTTATTGATAAAACAAAATAGAAATTTCCACTAACTTTTAATCCTGAGAGCATAAATTTTCGTTTCGGTACTTCTGGAGTTGGTGTTCTTGCTGTTGTAGCTGCCATTGGAACTGTAGATCCTGTTAATTCTTCATTTGCGGGCTAAAATAATGATGAATTAAATTAAGAGGAGGGTAAGGTATTAAAATTTTTTTTTTGCGCTTTTTTTAAATGAATGCATATAATCTCAAGAATATTGTGTCAAAATTTCAGGTCAATCGGAAAAAAACCTTAAAAATTCGTTTTTTTTTAACAATTATTAGTAATTTGTATATTTTTAAATTTATAATTTTTTCCAATACACCATTTAAAAGATCATTTCCTGAGCCATAAAAAATGGCTATTGACAAATTTTTACAATTATATTTTAATGTTTAAATATAATTAATAATAAATTAACCTTCTCCCCTCTTAAATGAAATTAAATTTAAATTGAAAACAAATCCCACTTGTGTATAAATGAAACGTGAAACTTACTTCCGTTGTTTCTTCATGTGCTATCGGATATTGCCAACCAACTGTAAATGGTTGTGTTTCTTTCTCCATGCCTAAAAATTCAATTTAATTTCAAAATGAAAAACTTTTGGGGCAGCTGCTCTCCCAATCGAAAAATTTCTATATTCAGTTAACTTCACTCATATAAAAAATCATGATAAATATTGAGTATGAAGTTAACTGAATATACATAGAAATTTTTCGATTGGAAGAGCAGCTGCCCCAAAAGTTTTTCAGTGTACCTTCACGAAAAAAAAATAATTGCAATGAATAAAGGCCAACGCACAATAGCTTCGCGAACGAGATGCATGAGATAGAAAAGAATACAAATATATTTCTGTCCGTTTCTAACTTATGTTTCACGTTCGCAAACGTCTTTCGCGAACCTACTCTGCTTAGGCCCTCTCCAGAAAGGCCTTTCTCCAATAGGAACCTAAACTTTTGCGTTGCGTGACTGACGCGTTGATTTTAGCATTGGTTGCCAATAGCAACCGACGCAATGCATACGCAACGCAAGAGTTTAGGCCCTCTCCAGAATGGAGCTAAACGCAACGCATCCCCATTTGCTTAGCATTGAGATGCGTCGCGTTTGCGTTGCGTTTAGCTCCATTCTGGAAAGGGCCTAAGCAAATGGGGATGCGTCGCGTTTGCGTTGCGTTTAACTCCATTCAGGCCTTTCTCCAATAGGATCCTAAGGCCCTTTCCAGAATGGAGCTAAACGCAACGCAAACGCGACGCATCTCAATGCTAAGCAAATGGGGATGCGTCGCGTTTGCGTTGCGTTTAGCTCCATTCTGGAGAGGGCCTTAGCATTGCGATGCGTCGCGTCTGCGTTGCGTTTCACTCCATTCTGGAGAGGGCCTTAAGGCCTAAGCAGAATAGATTCTTGAACGGGAACGCAATCGTAAACGGAAACGTAAGAATGTGTAAGAGAAGGATAGCAAATATCTTTATTCTTCTCTCACCCATTCTTACGTTTCCATTCACGATTGCGTTCCCGTTCAAGAATCTATTCTGCTTAGGCCTTTAGGCCTTAAGGGGTCATCCATAAATTAAGTAAGGTCTTTTGGTAGGGAGGGGGAGGGGGTAGAACATTTTTCGATGCTAACTTACATAGGTGGGAACCTGGTTAAACAAATTTCTTACGTAAGATATATTTTCGAATACTACTTGACAAATTTAATAAACGGAAATTTTCACGCTATGGAAAAAAATGAAAGCGCCACGAAGCGGCAGAATTATAGAAACTACCTAACATTGCCTTCTCAACCCTGAAAATTGATCTTTCTAAAGGCCTGAGCAGAATAGAAACGTAACCGGAATCGTAATCGCAAATGCAACCGGAAGAATGAGTTAGAGAAGGATAGATATATTATTTGTCCTTCTCTAACACATTCTACCGGTTGCGTTTACGATTACGATTCCGGTTACCTTTCTATTCTACTCAGGCCTTAAATGTGTCAACCTTTATGTCGATTGTGTCACCTCCGTGAAGTTAGCACTACAACCATAAAATATCCAAACTTTTTCTATTGAAATCGTTTGGTAATTGATTGGAAACCAATTTTTATCGTTTGGAAACAAAAAATTAAAAAGTTATGTTTCTGTGCTAAATTCACATTTGCATGCAAAATTGGTTATTTTGCAAAATTCTTTTTGCAATCGTTTGGAAATGTTTGGAAAGCAAGAATTTTCGCTTGGAGGTTATAATATTTAAGACGATAAAATAATTTCTAAAAAATTAATTATGCTGCTCGCAAGTATCTGCGCAAACACATCACGTTCCCAACCCTGCTATTCATGCATAAGTGTGGTCGCACCATAAGCTTTTGTGACTGTTAACTGATCTTTATTATGACTTCGTAATCGGGATCCCCCACATTACACAGGAAAAAAAAGTCTTACTCCGAGCATAGTCTAATTTTTAATTTTGATTAGAAAGTAGTTGATAACTAATATCAATCACAAATAATGGTCTAAAAATAAGCCGTTGAGGTCCTGATGAAAAACAAGATATTAATATGACAAATATTTAGTTCTATTAGATTCAAAACAAGCCTTTGTGGTCTTGGACTCAATACAAAATTTTATTCGCTAGAACAAAACTTATTTTTTCCTGTGAAGGAGGTTCTACAATAGATGCAAGACCAAGTCCAAGTGCAAATTTATTGTACTTGGATGCGCGCGCAACGTATTGCCAACTGTCGCTGAGGCGCAGTTGAAAATACTGGTGGGATTCAATTTTTAATTATAAATTAAATAAATTAAATATAATTGCTGCAACTGCTGGTTGCATTTAATTAAGTGAGGTAAGTAGTCTTAAAAAAATAAATATTATTTTGAAAATAAAAAAATTGTGGGTTATGTGTACATAACCTATATGCAGTTTTAAAACATTGAAAGTAATTTTACATTTTTCACAGCGTAATAAAATTGTAATTGTTTAATTATTAATTAATTGTGTTTTAAATATTATATATATATATATATATATATATATATTTATAATTTTTAGTTCGCATTTGTTAAGTATATTGACTGCGTTTCAACTGAGGTTCCATGGTATATTGACTCCGTACTTCATTTGAAAAGGACTTGAAAAAGGTAATAATATATTAATTTTATTTTTAATACCTAGAATTTGAAGTGTTTTAAAAATAATTAAATTTCAAAAGGTTTTAAAATGACATTTTTGGAATATTTGAATTACTGTATAAAAATAAATAATAGGTAACATTTAAATATTTATTTCTAAAAGTAATATATGCAAATTTCAAATGAGTTTATTATTTAAAATTCTGAAAAAATTAGGTTTTTCAAGAATCACACTTTTTTGCAGATAATTGTATTTTTGAAAATTTAAAATTGAATGGTTTTTGTATAGTTTAAATTTTGTAAAATTATATTGAAAATAATTAAACTTTTTAAATAATTTTATTAACGACGGGTCTATTATAAGCTACTTTTTTTATTTGGCCCGCCACCCTACTTCTGTATATTTCGAGATGGGACAAAAATAATAAAAGTAGCATATTTGTCCCGTCAAAAAATTTAAAGACGGGACAGTTAATAACAACACATTAAATGCATTTGTGTACACACCTTCTGAATGTCTTTATTAGCAGAAGTTTGAAATTAAAATCTATTTTGTAAAAGACTTAAAACATTTTTTAATTTTATTATTTTACGCCAGTTTTGAAAAGTATATAATAAATGAGGTTGAAACGTAGTCAATATATTTAACAAATGCGAACTAAAAATTATAAATACATATATATATACATATATATATATATATATATATATATATATATATATATATATATATAATATTTAAAACACAATTAATTAATAATTAAACAATTACAATTTTATTACGCTGTGAAAAATGTAAAATTACTTTCAATGTTTTAAAACTGCATATAGGTTATGTACACATAACCCACAATTTTTTTATTTTCAAAATAATATTTATTTTTTTAAGATTACTTACCTCACTTAATTAAATGCAACCAGCAGTTGCAGCAATTATATTTAATTTATTTAATTTATAATTAAAAATTGAATCCCACCAGTATTTTCAACTACGCCTCAGCGACAGTTGGCAATACGTTGCGCGCACATCCAAGTACAATAAATTTGTACTTGGACTTGGTCTTGCATCTATTGTAGAACCTCCTTGAGAAGGAGAATTGTATGACAAAATGAAACCCATTTACAAATCTTACAAAGGTCGAGAAACACTGATTTTGCCACCAGGAGTTTGAAGTGACATAATCGCCGACGAATTTTGTAAGCAGCACAGATAACCTTGTGCATATTCATTCAAGAAAGCTACTGTGGCAAGAAATTTAGATAAAAAGCATTTATTACTATAATCGGAACGTGCAAAAGCAAATCATGCAATGCGAGTTTTTATGCGTACGCCGAAGAAGAACCTGTTCCTGGCGGATGCCTTGTTTTAAAAGTAAATACTAAAGACACAACTCAATGTCATCACGAATCGATACAGCGTCAACTCCGCAATCTTAAGCGTCAAGTTTCAGGAGAACAAGTTGTAGCGAAAGGAGCGTCAAATATAGTTCGCGAACTGACAGTCAATGAAGGTCATAGAGGGGACATAAATAGGACAAATGTTAATAATTTACCAGTTTTGAGAAAATTGAGGCAGGAAACTCGCGACAAGGATCTAGGGGTAACGACTTCTGATGGCAAAGATGTAAGTATTTATATCCAAAAATGTTTCTTTGCATTGCGGAATCAAATTACTGTTCGTCCGGCAAACACATTTCTGCGATTAGATGTTGCACATTTGATAACGATGATGATCTCCAGAGCAAAGTGTTTTCGAAAAAATAAGCCAGCTGTAAAAGACTTTTATTTAAGAGGAGTTATGCATTAATGGTTTCATGCGACAATTTTGCAAGATTTGAAGAAATTCTGAAATTGCTACTTATTGTCTCATTGCATGAGTATGATGGCAATGTGTTCGGATCAGATAAAAGCACTCCAGCTCAAAGCGCAAGATTGAAACTACAGAATTTCATTGCAACCGAAGAACACAATATTATGAATATTTTGCCCGACGAAGAAAGAGACGACTGTAAAACATTTTTACTAAAAACTGAGTTAAAAAACAAAGGCGATTTATTGAGGGAAGATGAGGTCGATGGTATGATGCGACAGTATGAGTATTTTTTAAATCAACACGGTAAAGCTGAAAAAGAACTTAATGATTGGATAGAAGGCTTGCAAAATTCTGCGAAAATTAATATCAATGTCAAAGGCACATTTCCAAATGGTTACCGAAATATTGGATTCTATAAAGGATTACTAAAATTAGCAAAAGAATTTCTTGTGTGGACTGGGGTTATGACTTCTTCGTTTCTCAAAGCAAAATCATTCGCACTATCAGTTCGCCTGTCGAAGGCGAATTCAATGAATTAAAAAATAGAATTCTTTGGAACTATCATTCAAGAATGAAAATTCATAAATTTGTTATCGTTCATCATCGAGCATTGCAAGCTTCAGCGATGATTGCCTCAACTCGGATATTAAACAAATGCACCAAAGAACAATTCGAACGCCAAAAAAGAAAAGCAGATGCAAAACTTGGTCAATTTCAAAATAAACCGTTCTCGCTCAAAAAGCAGCCTAAGTCGATTTTCGAGCCCTTTTTTCGATTTTAGCTATTTAAAAAAACGCTTATTTTTCGGATAAAATATTTTTATTATATTAGATATCCCAAAGTTATTTCTCATGCGATTCAACATTTCGAAGAATTTGATTTGGACACAATATTTATTGTCACAAATGCACCAGGCCGCAGTGCGTACAACTAAGCGGAAAGGACGATGGCTCCTCTTAGTAGTGCTCCTCTTATAAGTACTAGAGATGTGTTAATATTACTAAGTTAAAATATAAAATAATATTGTTTTTACCAAAGTGAAACTTTTGTTAAATATATTTTACATAAATGTTTAAAAAAATATATTTTAATAAATACAGAATTAACTAAACACCAAACATTAAGTAATATTTCAAATCAACATTCAATTAAACATATTTTTGCAATGTTTTTAAAATTTTAAATATAAATTCCCGTAAAAAAATATATGAGAAGAAAATTACGTAAGATAGGGGGGGGTCAAAAACTTACGGAGCCTTACAGACGTGGGTACATGGGTCAAAATTTAAGAAAAATGCCTTACGTAATTTATGGACGACCCCTAATAAAAATTTTTAAATTCAAAATAATCTCACATTTGTCTGTTTCCGGTTCGAATTGATATTTTTTCTCACTATCCACACTCATTGAGAATCTTTTCTTGTCACTACCAGACGAGCTCGTTGATGCTCGCAAAGCTTTATCAAACTTTTGTATTTGCCTACGATTATATATTTTTTAAATCAATTAAATTATTGGTATTCAATTTTTTGTTTAAATTATTAACAAGATTACAATTACAAAATTAACTCTTTAAATTATATTGCAAATCTAATTGATTAATTCCAATTAAAAATAATTTAATTTAAAAATAAGACTAAAAGAATAATAAAGAAGTTAAAAAAAATAAATTTCATTTAATAAAATAAGAATTAAAAAGAAATACTTACAGATCAACTAAATTGGCCTTCGCGGGACTATTTTCATCAGCATAGGACAATTTTCTATTCGTTCGATCCTCGGCTTGAAAAACTTTATCATTTTCCGTTGAATTACTATTATTTAACGATGTGTTTCCACTAGATTCCTGTATTAAAAAAAAAAACAAATTTCGCATAACTTAATAGGTTTATATATGAAATTTTTAATACCGTCTGGATATTTACGATTTGAAATTAATAAAAATCATTAAAAAAAATTAGAATTAAATTAACAGAAAGTCAAAAAATACTACCAAAGAAATAATAAATATAAATATAATAAAGTAACAAAAATTATTATTTTATAGAAACGAATTAAAAAACGAATAAACAAATAAACGAATGAAAATAATAAATAATCAAATTTGTACAGTTAAAAAAAATGTAAAATTTCAAAATTCAACATTTAATATCAATTTAATATTATCAAATATTTTTTTAATTTAACTAATAATTCGAAAACTATTTTTAAAAATTATTAAAATTATCATCTACCTATATATTATTTCTTTTTTTTATATTTAAAACTAGGTAATTTTTAAAAATTCGAAAAATATTCGTACCCCATCCAATGGTCCTTTTAATTTCTCCCAAAGTTGACGTTTAAGATCTGAAAATGGCTAAATAAGAAAATAACTGATCAGTCATAATTATGACACATTATATATGTGAAAATAATTCATTTCTCAATTGAGGGTGTCTAACAAATCAAAAATATATTTGTGTGGGTATTTTTTATTTTCATGAAATTTTCATGATTTCTATTTCTACTTCTTTAACAGATTGATTTTTTTTTCTTTAAAAATTTTGTAATTTAGAAAAATAAAATTTTGATCTTTTAAATTTGAAACTTATTTCGGTATGGAACTTTCTATTTGAAAAATTTCAACCTGAATTTAATAATTATAAAATCGGGAAATTTATAAATGACTGATTTTTAAATTCATGACAAAATATTTAATACTTTAATTTTTTTTCGAAACAAAAAAAATGTTCGACCAAATACCTAGATAAATAATTACATTTATATTAAATTACAATTCGTGCAAATGAAAGTTCGAAAAAATGAAGATTTTCCAAAATGGAAATTTTACTCTATTTCAATTAATTGACCAGAAATTTTGAGAAAATTATAAAAATTCCCTGTTCATTTTAATTCTCTGAATTATTCATGATTTTTCTGATCGTTAGACGTACTCTGTAAAATAAAAATAATTTTGTGTATAAAGTAAGAAAATAAAATAATTACAGTACTCGGAGCTCTTCTCTTTGTCGGGGGAGGATTATCAGTTTCTCTTAAATCAGGAAAATTATTAATCCACTTGACCCATCCTTTTCTTGTGTCCGGCGATGGATTGTCCTTGATAAATGCACCATAAGGTGTTTCCGGTGTATTGACATGAAACGGTGATTGCGGTGTTTTATTCATAATTCCACTGAGTCGTTTATTTACAAGTGGCGTTTGCATTCCCGGCGTTTCTTGTTGCTGAAAAGAAAAAAAATATATTCAATTCTATTTTTTTTTCTCAAAATCGTGATTTTTTAAAATTTTATTCTCAAAATTCCTAAATATTTATTTGACTTTTGCGAATTTTTTCTTTTTTTTTTGACTGAAAAAATGTTTAATTATACAAATTTTCGGTATTAAACGTTTAATTTATAATTCAATGATAATAATAATGTCTAATTAATAAAAATAAAATAAAAAATTATTTTTTTAATATAAAAATAATAGAAATTATTTACTTGAATAGCTGCCAATCGAATTGGTGTAAATGCTTTCGATGGAGTTTGTGTAGGAGGTTTCATTCCAATGTTTTGTGATTCGGGTACTGTGAAAATAAAAATTTATTTTTTTAATATATGAAAGGATTTGATTATTTTTGCATTTAATTATCTATATTGAGAACAGATTTGCCTCATTTATTATTTAGCTTAAATAATAAATTTTATATTTCTAATTTATATTTTATTAAATAAATAAATTACAATTAACATTACTTTTTGTTATTCCCACGAGATATGGCGTTTCGTTAATGAACGATGATTTATTAGCACATTCCATAAGCCATTCGGCAGAAACTGCTGGCAAATTCCATTTGACAGCCGCTGAATATTTGGAACCTTCTGGCAAAGGACAAATCAAATGAGTGTTTGCTAATGTTTTTTTCACCAAATTTGTTCTCCTTGCAAATGTGTCTTGATGTCTGTAATAAATATTTTACTTGTAAAGATTAAATAAATAAAAAAAAGTTAAGTAATTATTTCAGACTAATGAAAAAACAAAAAAAGTGGAATAATTAAAATGACAATGAAAATTACAATGCTCCTAAACTTTCAGCCAACTGTTGAAGAAATTGTCTCTCTTGTCCGGAATAAGTGCTTATTGCTATAACACAATCTTGCAAGGGTTTCACGTCTTCTTTTATAACAATTGGACGATGATAATATAGCAATGGAACCAATTCATCTCTGTCGACACAGTCATCCTGGAAAATTACAATTTTTTAAAACACATTAAATTAAAAAAAAAAAAACAACATCTACGCATCTAGATAAAAATAATCAAAATTTCGAAAGTATCAATAAATTTAAATATTAGAGAGAAATAACCAAGACAAAAAGAAATTTAATTAAATTCAAATAAAAAAATTTATAATTTTAATGAATAAAAAAAACAAAATGCAAATATTAATAATTTTCTTTTTTTATTAATTTATAAAAAAAAGAAGAAATACTCACAATGAACATGTCGGTGACAATTTCGTTGACGGAACCACGAAAAATACCGCCACAAAATGGAACAACACCAAAATCAGGTATTCCAGGATAAGATCGAGAAACAATTTCACCGCCCATTGCACGAATACGCATTTCCAAATGATGATATTCCTCGCGTTGAAAACCAGACAAGATAAAATTTTGCCCTGAAAAATTTTAATGGTTTTTTAAATATGAAAAAAAAAATAAAAAATTATTCTTGTTTATTAATAATTATTATTACGAGATATTTCATAAATACCTTCAAATACTTTTCCAACAATTGTGTCAGTTTGACTCAATGGAACTGACGATTCACTGTCTCGTGTTTTATATCTAAACGACGTCGACTGCGATGTTGTATTTATACTTTTTGTTAATTTTTCATTGGAATTTTTACTACTTATTTGAAATATCTCAGCCGTTGATTTTGTAGGAGCTTAAATAATTAAAATGACAAAATAATAATAAATGTAACTAAAAAAAAATTAAAATGTAAAAATTTTACCTGTAGGTCTTCTAGAATATTCCGCAATTAAATCTGGTTCATCAAAAACTTCAGCTTCTTTTAAAGTATTGTCGTTGAATAATGGTGGAGGCGGTTTTTGTGGTCGTTTAAGCATCTCCATATTCTTTGTTAAAAAATGTTTAATAAAATTGTCAAAATATATTGAATATATAATTTTTTTGTTAAAATATATATATTTTTTTTTACCTTTTTGCTAAGCGGCGAAGGAGGTTCAGCAACTTTTTGCAATGTATTTTCAGTTTCTATTAAGAAACATTCTTCCGACGCAGGTTGCTTTAGTTTTATACTTTCTTCCAACCATTTAAAATTTACAATGTATGGTCTAAAAATATTTACAAAAATAATAAAATATTCACAATTTGACGTTTTGAAAAGAAAAGTAAGAAAAACAAAATTAAGATTTGTAATTTCTTTTTTTTAAATAAATTAATTTAAAAGAAAACGTAAATATTATGTAAATTTACCTCAGTCCGTCCGAATAAATTGTTTTGAGATCGTTTTTAGCTTTAATTACATCTCCGACCAATACGTGAGTTATATTGTCGGTAATATCATCCAATCTTGTCGCAGAACTTACGTTTATAATTTTATTCAATTTATCTTTATATTTTGATTGAAATCCAGTTAGAAAAATCTGAAAAAAATTAGAAAAAACAAAAAAAAATAATTAGTAAATGAATTTATTTAATTAGAAATTGAATAATTAAATCTTCTGACGAATTTTTTATAATTTTATATGGAATTTTATGGAAAATAATACTTACGTTACAACCATCGAGAAATGGTCCTAATTTTTTAACAGACACAAGAGTGATGCCATCGAGAAAAATCATGTACGATTCCTTATTTGTAAGAGTCTGATTTGGTAAAGTACTCGATGGTGTGCAAGTACTGTTTATTTTATTCATTGTACTTTGTGCCAATGATTCGTCAACAATTTGATTATCAAATGGAATTATACTTCCACAAGTGAAATCGAGTGTCGCGTTTGCTATTGTTAAAAAAAAAAAAAAAAAATTGGAACATTAAAAAAGAAAAAAGCAAAACAAAACTAGAAAAGTACGAATTTTAAAAAAAAAATAAAAACAAAAATTGTGATCAATTTTCACGTTTATAAAACGAAGAAAACAATTATTTTAATTCATTATAATCGATAAATTGAAGAAAAAAAATAGGATTTTTATTTTTGAAACTCACTTCTTTCTGGAGTGGAACATGCATTTGATGATGTCACCAAATAATCTTCAAAAGCAAGTGCATGACCGGCTTTAATACTATCAGTAATCCATGGATATCGTAAACATGCAATGTCCTTTTGCAAAGCAAATTGCAGCTTTTTTGTCATAGTACCTCTTTCTGAAGTTATGAGAATATTTGTTTGCGAGCCATCTAAATCTCCCGTGTACTCCTAACAGGTGGGTAAAAAAAAAAATTAAAATTAAATATTTAACTACAAAAAAAAATGTTAAAATTTTTTTTTTTAAATAAAAAAAGGGTGAAACAAAATATTAAAGTTTTCTATTTATATACTTACACCACCATTTGCATTCACAAGAGTCATAATTTCTTTCTTTTGATGCTTTTGTAAATCTGTCGAAGTAATAAATGTATTCAAAAAAACGGGACATTTATATCTGTCGAATTTTGAATCTGTTGCCTTGATAAATTTCGTCATATTCTCTTTCCAAATTGCACTAATCCAATCGATTGTCATGATTTTAATTGACTCTTTTTTTACCGCAGTCTAAAATTCGAATATTATTTTTTTATTCTCAATTACATGAAAAAGTGAAAATTTTACTAATGGAAAACAAATTAATTTTATTTATAAAAAAAAAAATAATAATAATAATAAAAGAGATATTTACCTCGTATTTTTGAGACATAATTCGATCGGTTACTAAATACATTACACTGCCTACTAATTGACGTGAATAAATTCCGCCCATAAATTCGACTTTTTCTTGAATCCAAAGCTGAACGACACGGTAAATTTAATTAATTAATAAAATCGAAACCTAATTTCTTTTTACATTAATAAAAAGAAATTATCATTACTATCAATCAATACTATACAAACAAAAAAATAGAAAATATCAAAAAGAAAAAAAAATGAAAGAAAAACAAATTTAAAAAAAATAAAAATATTCACCTTTTTCTCTACTGGAAATCCAGAGGCGCAAACAACGACATCTCTCATTGCAGTAACAAAAACAGGATTTGAACCTTCAGGAATTGGCTCGTTATTCATTAGGCAACAAAGTAAGCATCGAGGCCCAACAATTCTGCTAAAAAATTTGTTTTTAAAAAGGAAAAAAAATACATTAGACCTATTCTAAGAAAAAAAAAATGACAAAAAATATTTTACAAAAAAGCAAAAAAAAAGAAAATTCTCATCGAAAAGAGAATTTGAATATTTACGAGCATTTTGAAGATCTCAGTGTTTCAAAAAGTTTTCCTGAAAATTCCTCCATTATAAAAACATCCACTTTTTGTGGTTCCATATTTTGGCATTCCTTTTCAGTGATCCATATTGGATTTATATCAAATTCTTCACATTTCTAAAATATTATTTAAATTTATTATACAAGAAATTGAAAATAAATTCTAATTAATTTAATTAAGAAGAAAAAATTTTAAATATAAAAAAAATTAAAATAATAAAGAATTTTTTTAAATTTATTTTAAGAAATTTAAATGAATTGTATTGTTTGATTTATTTAAGTAATTTTACTTTTATTAAAATTTTATTAAAATTACAAAAATCAAAATATTTCGAAAAAATTTCTTTTTAAATTATTTTAAGTAGTTCATAATTTTTATATCAGTTCCATAAAAAAAAAGTTTTAGTAAATTCAAACATTTTAAGGTATATTAAAAAATTATTGATTTTTATTGAAATCAAAAACTTTTTAAATGCATGAATTATATAAATTAGGCTTTAAATTAAGGTAAAAAATTTTATTATTTTACGCGTAAAAAATATTAACTTTTTTTTAAATAAGGGTGTCTAACAACTGCTAGGAAAATAATTCCTTGACCTAAATTATTACACTAAAAAAAAATTTTATTTTGATCAAATAAAATTTATTTTGATACAATTAAATCCATTTACCTGTCTATTATCCACTAATTTCATATGTATTTGAACCAAATAAATAATGTTTTGTAAAAAATAAAATATTTAAGTGAAATAAATAAACTAATTGGCGACATATAAATATTCTCAACATTTAATTTAAAAGAATTTTTACGGCGTCAAATCTTAAATTATCAAATTTTTATTTAGTAAAATTATATAAAGCAGATTTTCTTGTACATCGAATTTCAAATTAATAAAATTTCAATTTAACGAAATTTATGTCAAGAAAAATTGCATAAAGAAAAATTTTTTTTAACAGAATTGTTATTTTAGTAAATTTTGATTTATCAAAATATTTATTTAACAAAATTGTCATTGAATAAATCCACAATTAACAGAATTTCTATTTAACAAAATTTTTAATTAACAAAGTTTTTATTAAAAAAAAATTTAATTCCAACTAATTCTTATTTAACAGAATTCTCATTTCAGAAAAATTCTATTTAGTTCTTTTTTTTTTTTTTGTCAATTTTTATAGACATAAATTTCGTTAAATTGAAATTATATTAATTTAAAATTTTTAAAAAGTATTTAAAAAAATGCTTTATAAGAGTTCTACTAAATAGAAATTCTTTTCAATCGAATTTTAGTTAAATTTAAATTTTGCATAATATAAAATTCACTTTATACAATTTTGCTAAATAGAAATTCGATAATTTAATATTCGACGCAGTAAAAATTTTTATAAGTTAAATGTGGGGTATTAGCATTAAATCATAAATTATTCGTATTAATGAATAATTTACTTTATTTGAAGTTGAATCGATAAAATAAAATTGTATCAAATAATTTTTATTTAATATTAAAAAACCAAATATTTCACTGAAAAAAAAATTAATTAATTGTTATCCAAGTTTAAAAAATCATTTATTAGATTCAATAAATAGTAGTAAATAGTTATTTACTTAATGAATATAAGATATATCACATGCTTAGTAATTGAGTGTGAAGGACAACTTTTTAATTTGCATTTGCTTTGGGAAAAAAGTAAAAAAAAATTTTTGAAACTAATAGTTACTTTAATTTATTTATAAAAAAAAATTCCAGAAAATTAAAGAAATTCCCTGACTTTTCCGTCTTCCCTGATTGTGTTAAACACCCTGTAAATAGTTGATCATAAATATTAGGAACTTCACGTAAATAAAATTTGAATTACGAAATAATTTAATAAAAAAATAAAATTATAATTAATTGTAAATAAAACTTACATTATATGCGAGCCACATGTCATCGGAACATTCTTTATCGCTATCATATTTACTTGGGATAACAAAATAAACGTTTAATCCCTCACCACCCAATGTACTCTCCTGAGTAGCCATGATTTTAATTTTATGTTTATTATATCTACAAATGTAATAAAAATTTGTTTTTTTTAAGAAACGAAAAATCATTTCAATTTTAAAAAATTGAAAACTTGTGTATAAATATAAATAATTATATTTAATATAAACATTTATCAACTAATTTCAAAAATTAAATAATTAAGTACTGTCATAAACTTTCGAAACACTTTAAAAAAAAAATACATTTTTTTATGCAAATTGTAATTTTTTTGATTAAAACAATTTTTTGCACCTTTTTTTAAACATTGATTTTCAAATGAAAAATTTGTATAGGAAAATAATTTTAGTATTTTTCACATAAAGAATGATTCCTTTTTTTAAAAAATCATTTGCAATTATATTAATTTCTCATAAAATTTAGTTATTCCATAAGATTTATGAAACTTTTGATAAAAAAAATAATTAACGAATTACAGTTATTAATGTAGGTAACATAAAAGTTAAGTATTCATTTTATCTTTTACAGAAAATATAATATAATAATAATAATATAATAATAATGTAAAACGTATTTAGAAGCTAAAAATTAAAAATTCGTATAATATTCAAATTGACAGTTGACATAACCTTCAATTGAAAAAAAAAGTTAGCAAAATTCCCTCAACAAAGTCTAGATATTAAATGATATCACTAAAAGAATTTATTTTATTTTATGTGTAATAAAAACTTACGTTCTTTCTTATTTTTCTTAATATAAAATATAAACTCCTATAAAATGTATATAAAAAGACTTAAAAATATGAAAGGTTATCCTGTGGCCTAAAGTTGACAGGTACACATTTCCTCAATGAGATCAAAAGCTTACATATTCACGAATGGTTTAAAATTGAATTTTATAGAATTTCGCAGTTTCAGTATTGTTGCATTTAATAACTAAATAGAAAAATAAAAAAGTACAACACAAAATGATAATAAAACTTTCCCGCCAGTTATGATTTTCGTATACACTTTAATGACCATAGAATATATTCAGAATATAGATTTCCTACTACTACTACTATATGAAGTACGTTATTTACCTATCATTGCACACAGTTTCCGTTTGTTTCTAAACTAGGATTGGATGAAAATTTTTGCCTGCGCGTGGCATAACCTTGGTATAGTTGGATCATGCCCCAAGCTACAGAAAAATTCAATTTTCAGCCCTGTTCGGATATCGTCTGCTCCACCATCGAATAATTTAAAAGTTTTGACAGTTTAATTTTTAAAAGATGGATAAAATTTCGAAAATTCGAGAAAAACATCAGACTTCTGATGTGTCTGAGTTAACAGAAAAAATTATTGAAAATTTAAAACTAATGAAGAACGAGGACGATAAAAAGAAGCAAATTATTGAAGGTAAAAATTAATTGTAAATTCTCTTTTGTTATACCTATATAATATATTTATATAGACGTATTAAATCGCGAATCCCTATTAGAAACATTCTGTAATAATTTATGTTTATTTATTGTTGTTTTTACAGAACAGGAACTTGAGCTTCGAACAGTTTCATCGAAACTTACTTCACTTCTTAATGAAATGGATAAGTCAAATAGTGTTTTAGATGATAAAATTGATGAATTGAAAAAGTATAAGGAAGAAATTGTAAGTAAATACATAAAAATTTTGTATTTAATAAGTATTTTTCTTTTTTTGTTCGTTAAGAATTTTTCCTGAAATTTTTGCATATGTTTTCTTTTTTTAAATTAACGTTTATATATTTTTTTATTTATCGAAATAAATTTTGTTAAAGGATGTAAATTTTTTTTCTATCATTATTTAACATTTAAAATTATTATATATATTATTAAAATTTAAAAAAAAAATATTTTTGTCCATTTTGGAAATTTTTTTTTTGTAAAAATTTGACATTTTTAAAAATCAATAAGATTGATTGTTTAAAATCATTAAAAAAAAAAATTTATAAAAAATTTGTCGATGAAAAATAATGAAAATTGTGGAATAAGTTGAATTTTTAAAGAATCACCAGTAAAATTTAAACTAGTAAAAAAAAAATTTTCTGAACCTTAAATCACATTTCACTATGAAAAATAAAAAAAAGTAATTTTATTTTACAAATTTTTTTTATTTTCCAAAATTTCCATTTTTTGAAAAAATTTAAATTTTTCAAAATCCATACGCTCGATTATTTAAAATCATGAAAAAAAGCCTATAAAAAAAAATAGAAATAAAAAATAAAAATTGTGAGAGAAATTCAAATTTTTAGTTTTATTTAAAAAAAAAAATATTAACAAATTAATTTGTTTTTTAATTTTTCATATTATATTATAATTTTAAATACACTCAATACCTCAATACTCCCCTCAAATACTATTTTTCTTATTATAATTATAAATGTTAATTGTATTTGCTCAAAAAGATTTTATTTCCTTTGTATTTTTTTTTTGTTTTTCAATTTTTGTATTTGTTTATAAATTTGTTATAAATTAAACACTTATAGGAACTTCTAGATTCAGAATGTAAGCAAATCGAAGCAGAATCATTGAAATTGCAATTAAAAAGAGATTCATTAATTAATAAGAAGCCTAATCCCAAGGACCAAGCTACACTAGAGCAAGGAGTGTAAGTTTCTTTTTTTATTTACACAATTAAATCGAGTATGTTTATTTAATTGATAATAGTAAACACAAATAAACTAAAAATAAACATTCATTACAGAAACAAATTCCATCTGTTGAAACAACTTTCTGGAATTCGTTGGAATTTCGAAACATTGGAAGAAAATACAAGTGGCTGTATCCTTTTTCAAAATATAATTTTTTATTTCAAAAAAAAAGAAGAAATTTTTTTAACTTATTTCATTAAAATTAAATTTATTTAGAAAAAAATAAATATTTCTTTATAAACGAATTCTAAGAAAATAAAAATCAAGAAAATTTAACAGCAAATATTAATAAAATAAAGAATTTTTTATCACAAAAATTATTATAAAAACAGTTTCCTTAACTGTATATATGCAGATATACATAATAAGGATAAAAATTACATTCATGCTTTTGATTTTGATTCAAAAATACAGGATGAAAAATTAAGCAATGCATTATGGGAGGAAATTGAAAAATCAACAAATCCTCCAACATCAGAGACAAAAGGAAATAATGATAAATTAGAAAAAAAATAAAGAATCATTGTCTAATTAATAATATTATTTTATTAAAATAAAAATTCTTTTTCTATTTTTATATATAAATAAATGTATATAATGTATAATATATTGCGATTCTCTTTTTTAATTTAATACAAGTGTTGTCACTAATTCTTTCTTTTTTTTATCATCAAGATTATTAATACTTATCTTTTTTTTTTTTTTTTTTTTTTTTTTTAGACAAATCCTTTTAAGTTTTGCGTTTTTTCAATAACATAATAAGATAACAAAATACAAGATAAACTGTTAATAAGCTTAGAAGAATTATACCGACCGTGGTTGCGACAAAAAAGACCGAACATGACATTACCGTGGCACCAATAATAAAAATTGTCACTGAAAACAAATATATTTATTTTTTATTATTATTTATCTATCATTATCTATTTTATATTTTATTACTATTTTTTTATCAACATTTTTTTTTTTTGTCAGGATTTGGAAAGTTGAACAAATTTACAGAAAAAGTCAATTATATACTTTTTGTATGCGTAAAAAGTTTTAAAAAATATTTTGATATTTTGGTACTTTTTTTTCACTTTTCTCATGATTCGATTAATTTGTGAATGTAATATTGAAAAAATAATTTTTTACAATGTAATAACATTGATTGAATGTTGAAAGAAAATTTATTAGTTTATAAAAATTTTTTGTTAATATTCCTGAATTTCAATTTAATTAAATTTTATTCGATTCAAATTTTAAACAATCCAATTTTCAATACAATATAAATTTTAATTTAAATATCAAGTGATTCAACTTTCAATCAATTCTAATTTTTATTGATCAAAACAAAATTTATCAATTAAAATTTTAATCAAATGCAAATTGAATCGATCGAAACTTAAAGTTTTAGAAATTTCAATCTATATCTAAAGATTAATCAAATTTAATTTTAAATTAACGAAATTTTGATTTTAATTTATCAAAATTTTATTAAGTTTCAATTTATGTAAAATTTAATTTATTCAAATTTTAATATAAAATTGAAAAATTTATCCTTATAGCAACCCTGTTTTATGAAAATAAAAGGCCATTATATTTCACCTAAAGTCGTTGCGGCCTAAGTTTAAAAAAATCTTATAATTCGTAATAATTTAAATATTAAGTGAAATATAATCGATTGACCCTAAAATTAATTATTATTTGTCTTACCTTCAAGTATTATGAAACCTGTAACGACAAATGCAACACTGGCAATAATAAATAGAACAAAAGTAATTATGGGAAATGCAATTCCGCCCAATAAGACAGCTAACGAACCCCATGCAAGAAATGGATTAGTTTTGAAAAATTCAACTACTTTTTCAATGTACTCTTGAAATTCACGATCTTCGAGAATTTCATTATATCGCTGTTTAATTCCTGTACCTGAAATTGAAAAAAAAAAATAGAAATCAATTTGATTATTCACGATTGAGAAAAAAAAATGTTTTCATGCAAATTATTATTATTATTTTTACCTCCTTGAAGTTGGCTTCGACGCTAAGCGCCGAAAATTGTTTTTCGCAGAATCAAAAATATCAAAACATTTTTTAAAAAGGTTTTGGGTCCACACAATGCCTTGAGATGTATTTTTCAAGGTATTCTTTGGATTGAAAAATTAAAAAAAAATAATTTAAAATTTTTGATTCTGCGAAAAATAATTTTCGGCGCTGAGCGTCGAAGCCAACTTCAAGGAGGTTTATTTTTGATCTAAAAAATTTTTTTTAACATTTTTTGATCAATTGGGTAAATGCACTAATTGCGGCGCGATTCGAGTGAAAACACATTTGAAATAGAAAATTCGACATTTCTATTGTACCAATTACGGCGCGTTCATAAAAAATAACTATTATTACTATTATATTACCCAGATAGCACGTAAGCTTGCCGCGCAATATTGCCAACCTTGCATGGCAAGTTTGCCGCAAGCTTCAAATTTCCCACCTAACCCAAGCTTGCATGATAAGCTTGCCGAAATATTGCAGTGTAAGGTTACTGCAAGATTGCACAGTAAGATTATCGCAAGATTGCATGGTAAGCTTACCGAAAGATTGCAGTGTAAGGTTACTGCAAGATTTCATGGTAAGCTTACCGAAAGATAGATTGCAGTGTAAGGTTACTGCAAGATTGCATGGTAAGCTTACCGAAAGATTGCAGTGTAAGGTTGTTGCAAGATTGCACAGTAAGATTATCGCAAGATTGCTCAGTAAGCTTGCACGATAAGCTTGTCGCCAGGTTGGTGCAAGGTTGCCAAATAACCTTGCCCAATCAGCAGAGAAGTTTGCATTGAAAATGTGAATTATGCGCACTTGCAATCATAAGCACTTACGGCTGCGCAGTAAATTTTTTTGACCTCCCAGGAACTGGTGCTCAATGTATGTATACAAAAATAAATTTCCTTCCCCCCAAAAATTTTTTGTTATATTCCGCAAGCTTGCGCCAAGCTTGCCATAAGATTACCGAGCAAACTTGCATGGCAAGCTTGCTGCAAGTTTGCTGCAACCTTTTGTGTTGATTGGCAAGGTTATTTGGCAACCTTGCGGCAAGCTTAGGATGCAAGCTTACAAAGCAATCTTGCGATAATCTTACTGTGCAATCTTGCAATAACCTTACACTGCAATATTTCGGCAAGCTTACCATGCAAGTTTGGGTTAGGTGGGACATTTGAAGCTTGCTGCAAGCTTGTGGCAAACTAGCCATGTAAGGTTGGCAAATATTGCGCGGCAAGCTTGCCGCAAAGTTGCTGCAAGCTTACGTGCTATCTGGGTAAATATAACTGTTGCCAAATGATTAAAAAAAATTATTTCAATCTTTTTTTTTTGATACAATTACTTCTAAAGATGCACATTTAAACAATTATTAATTTTTAATTAAATTTGAGATCAAATTTTTTTCTCCGCCGCAATTGTAACATTTTTAAGATTTCCATTAGCTTCATTTTCGGCGGGCATAGTATCTTCAAAATACACGTAATTTTGGTCACTGCAATTGATACAAACGCGCCGCTTTGGAAAATTACGGTATTAGTTTTAATTTCTCATATTTGTTTAAATAATCGATTTTTATAAAGTTAAACATTTTTTTTATATCTTAATAATATAAGCTTTTAGTTTAATAAGTCTTTAATTGACTTTATAAAATAGAAATGTTGAATTTTCTATTTCAAAGGTGTTTTGACTCGAATCGCGCCGCAAATTGGTGCATTTATCCTATTTAGATATTGAAAAAAAATTGGACTTTATAAAAATCGATTATTGAAACAAATATGAGAAATTAAAATTAATATCGTAATTTTCTAAAGCGGCGTGTTTGTATCGGTTTCGGTGACCAAAATTACGTGTATATTTTGAAGATACTTTGCCCGCACCGAAATTGAAGCCATTCTTAAAAATGTTTCAATTGCGGCGCATAAAAAAAATATTTGATCTCAAATAATTAAATTAATAATTGTTTAAATGTGCATCTTTATAAGTAATTGTATCGAAAAGAAATTGAAATAATTTTTTTTTAATCATTTTGCAACAGTTATATTAAATATAATAGTAATAATAGTTATTTTTTATGGACGCGTCGTAATTGGTACACTTACTCTAATTATTCTTTAAAAAAAAATTTGGTTTTTTTTTGTGAGTGAAAAATATTTTACTTTTTCAATCTTTGATCATAAACGTTGTGAACTTCACCAAGAGTTTTTAATATTCAATCATTTTGTAAAAAAAAATTTCTAAAAATCTCTCAGAAAAATTTATCAATAAATAAATAATTATAAAAATATAAATTAATATATAATACAATTTTCTAATACATAATTATAATTTTCTAATATTGTTAACAATATAAACATTAACCTAAAAATAATAAAGGTTATGGATAATTTTTTTTTTTTATATAGAAATATATTTCTTACATAATTTTCCGATTCTTCCTTTGGTATGCATTTTTTGTTCATTCACTTTTGTATTATCTTGTTTGGGAAACGTAAATTGTTTCTCCTGTAAATATTGAATTTATTTGTTATTTCATAAAACAGTAAAAATTTTCATAAATTAAAAATCTAATATATGTATATATATACCAAAACTTCAATTGAATCCATTGTTAATTAAAAGAAAAGAAAAAATGTAACTCTATGATACATATTTATTTTTGTCTGTCACTTTTTTTTCCTCCTTCTAATTTCAATATATATTGTAATCATTCGACTCGCTTGACTTCACATTAAAATTGCGTATGCATACATTTTTGTTTACATAGATATATAAACGCAGGTTTCTTTTTATTTTCAGACGCAATTTCCAAAAAATGATGAGCAAAATCAATGTTTTCCATTGTAACTGATTTATGATTGTCTAAATATTATCCAATGAAAATAAGTTTCGCCTCAGTTATGTCCAATTTAAAATAAAGCGCGGGAAAAAATTTAAAAAATTCTTTAAAAAAAAATTTAAATAAAAAATTAATAGGTAGGTAGTACAAAATTTCAAATTTTTATAAGACTTGAAAAACAAGTTATCGAAAAATTTCGAAATGTGTCTCTTTTTTAAATTTTGTTATTACAATTAAAACTCCGTTATATTTATTCATAATAATATATTCTAATAGATTTTTTATGAAAAAAATATGTCATTAGCATATATATATATATACATTTTAGTTGTCGGTGACGCACACTTTCAGAATTTCTGTATTTTCCAGAACATTCTGAATAATTACTTATTTGTCTCACTTTACCCTAAAATTAAATTCACATTATGCTATTATGTTCTCTGATAACAAATCCTATTTATTTTCTTTATAAATTTTATTTTTTTACTACTTATAATATATTTAAATATTTTATCATTATAGTTAAAATTTTTCATTTTAATGAATTCTATTATATAATATTATATTTTTTTTGTGATTTTTCATCTTTTGAATTAGCATTTTTGACAAAATTTATTTTAAAAAGAATTTTACTGTGAAAATTTTTAGGTACTTAACTTTTATTTAATATTTATTGATAAATAAATCCTATACAGTCATTAGACCAGTTACAGGATTATCGTAGTACTAATTTATTACAATAGTATTATAATATAAAGATATAACAGATAAAGAAAAATGGTATTTGTAAATTATATAATTTACATAATACATATATATCTATATATAATAATTATACATACCTATTTTGAGTTTACGTTTGGCCAATTTCTAGAATTTAAAACTCTTATTAATATTTTATTATTTATTTTTTTAAATGTTATTTATGATTTTTATTAAGGGCATCCGGGAGAAAATAATGGTTTTGTAGATTTGTTCTCATTTGAAAAAGATAGAATATTTTAGGTTGTAATTTTTTGGAAATAATAGAGGAAGGTACTTCTCGGAATTTTGCATAATCTTGATAAATAATTATTGAAAAAAATATTTAAACATTGGCAAAAAGGGGTTTCGTAAATTTCTTCTCATCTTTAAAGGATAAAGTATTTCGAGTTGGCATTTGGAGGAATAATAGAGGAAGGGTTACTGAGTTCATCACACTTCTCCATTTTTGCAATAATATTGTGAGGAAATTATTTTATTAATAAAGATTTAAAGTGAAGTAATTTGGGGTAAGTTAATTCTCGCAAGGGAAAACACTTTTAGGTTAGGAATTTTTCCCGGATGGCCTTAATAATAATTTTTATTATTTTTAATTTTAAAAACAAAATTTATCTAATTTTTTAAATTTTCCTGCCAAAATTTGACCTACATTTAAGGTTATGTTCCTTTTTGGTTATTGTCCTCCAAATTTTGGCCTAAATTTTGAGGTTATGTTTGTTTCTTGGTCGTTTCCTAACAAAATAACATAACCTCAAAATTTAGGTTATTTTTGGCTGAAAATCCACCATCCCTTAACGAAATGGAGGGGAGGGGGCTTGCGGCAATATTCAGAGTCTTGAAACTAACATAACCTATAAATTCAGGTCATTTTTTGCGGGAAATTTACCCCCACCCTTCAACGAAGGGGTTGAATTGTAGCTATATTTAGAGCCTTGAAACGAACATAACCTCTAAATGTAGGTCATTTTCGTCATTTTTGGCGGGGGTGGTGGAAGGGGTAGAAGGGGGGAGGAGGGTGAAGACTTACGGCTATATTCACAGTCTTGAAACGAACATAACCTCTAAATGCAGGTAATTTTTGGCGGGATTGGAGGGAGGGGGAGGACTTGCGGCTATATTCACAGTCTTGAAACGAACATAACCTCTAAATTGAGGTAATTTTTGGCGTGATTGGAGGGAGGGGGAGGACTTGAGGCTATATTCAGAATCTTGAAACAACGGCGGCGTTGGCGGCGATATCTTTTTGTAATATATAGGTATATAGATAGACATATTTGTCAGAATTTTGTATTTTAAATAGGTACAAAAATAAATGAGAAAAGAATAGCAAAAAAAATTTCCATCTGATTACAGTTATAGTCTAGAACCCACATATGAGCCGCCGGAAAGTAAAACCACCCATTTGGTTTAGATTCATTATAGGGTCTTATAAACATTTTTGTAAAATAGTTTTACATTTCGTTTAACCGTTTAGAAAATATTATTATTTAATAATAAAAAATAATAATATTATAAATAATATTTTCTAAACGATTAAACGAAATGTATAAAACTATTTTACACAAATATTTATAAGACCCTAAAATGAACATTTTCTTCACTGAAAGTTTCTGTTTACTGAAAATTTTTCAGATAAACGATGAAGCCCTTGAAAATAGTAAAAATTAATTTTTACAATGTAAAAATTTTCAAAAAAAAAAATATTTACTTTTATCAAATGTTTGTTGTCTTAAGAATAGTTTAAACAATAACTCCTGTAAGTTTCATCAGAAACATTTCATAACTTTCTGTTATAAAACGATCGTTGAAGTAAAAAATGTTATTAAATTTTATAAATTAATTGATTAATTAAATTTAATTAATTTTATTAATTTTCATTAAAAATTCAGTTTTTTTGCATTTTTTTCGAAAATGGTAAATGATATCGATTTTTTTCATATGAAAATTTCAATATTTTTCAAATGTTGCATTATTATATGAAAATTGAGAAAATTAACTAACGCTCTCTGTTTCACCAATTTAACCATACCTACCCTAACTCCTGAATTTATTCGTTCAAGAATATAGGATTTTAATTACCTATTTTTTTCTGAAAATGACCACTTTTTAAATCCCCACTCTTCTATTTTTGTTAAACTTCTACTTTCTGAAAACCATCCTTCTTATTGTAACATGATTTAGTATTGAAAAGAACTCCAAATAAAATTGTTACTGTCGTTATAAGAGCTTTCGAACCAAAACTTTTCCATGTAAAAGCTCAATTTAAAATATTTACAAACTAATGTATTTTTATAATTGAACTTGTGAGGTGCTATTAATTTAATTGCCTTTTATTATTCTATTAATCGAAATGCATTCAGGTAATAAATAAACTAAATTTTTACAATTTAAAAATTAAAAAATATTTTCACTCTTATTTTAAATTAATATAAGAATGTAACGAATATTAAAGTGTGGAGTATGAAAAGTTTGAAAATGTGAAAGTAAGAAAATATGTTTAATAAGTTTTGATTAGTACATATTATTTGGAGACATTTTGAATAAACCACCCACATAGCACGACTTCTTGCTGTGAGGTTACTGTAAGGATATCTGTAGGGTTTGTAAGGTTACTGTGTAAGCCTGCAGTAAACTTGAGGTCATCTTAAAACTTCCGCCTTACAGTAAGCTTACACAGTAAAGCTAAGGTAAGCTTACACAGTAAGGTCATGGTAAGTTTACATGGTAAGGTTGTGGTAAGCTTAGACGGTAAGGTAGTTGTAAGCTTCCTTTAAGGTTACTGTAAGGTTGATGTAAGCTTACTGTAAACATAGAATGTTGTTAATAAATAAAATTTATTAATATTTATGCGCAGTAGTTTTCTATGGCACATACGGCTGCGCAGTAACTTTTATTTGACAAACCCTATTGGGGTTCATAAAGTACTTTACCAAATATATCATTTTTTATACAAAAAAATTTATAATATAATATATATTATAATATAATTATTTTTAATATATTTTCATATTACTTTATATTAACAGTAACCTTACATCAACCTTACAGTAACCTTAAAGGAAGCTTACAACTACCTTACCGTCTAAGCTTACCACAACCTTACCATGTAAACTTACCATGACCTTACTGTGTAAGCTTACCTTAGCTTTACTGTGTAAGCTTACTGTAAGGCGGAAGTTTTAAGATGACCTCAAGTTTACTGCAGGCTTACACAGTAACCTTACAAACCCTACAGATATCCTTACAGTAACCTCACACCAAGAAGTCGTGCTATGTGGGCATTGAATTTCGGAGCTGAATTTTAATTTTGAAAACAGATTGATTCGGATTACCTAATTCGGAATGAAATTTCAGGATAAAAATTCAGTTTGGATTTATTTGAAATGAAATTTCTAAAGGTATTAAAACTTAGCTTTGGAGTGAAACAGATTGATTCGTAGTGATCCGAAAAGAATTTTTTTTTATTGAATTACACAGATTTAACTAAACTCGGAAACAAATTTCGAAATGCCTCGGAATAATATATACTTACTTATCAAAACTGATTGAAGTTCAATAATCCGAAACTTTCGACAGAGAATTTTATAAATTTGAAAAAATCTCTTTTTAAAAACAAAATAAAAGATAAACTAAAATTATTATAAAATTAGTTAAACTATTATTACTTGCATAACTTTAAACTTTTAAAACATTTTTTATTAAATATGCTTTAAAGGAAGGAAAATGCCTAAGGAGAATAGATATCATGTGCCCTTAGGAAAAGATAATTTTAAAAGCATTAAAACTAAATTAAAATTTATCGACTTTTTCTTGCATGTATTTGTATTTAAACTTCTTAAAAAATTATTCTTAATGTAACATTTATTACTTTTCTTAATAGGATTTATGGTATCCTGAGCAATTAAAAAAAATCCAAATTGAGATTTGATATTCGACCTGTCTATATATATATATAAAGTGCAAGTGTAAAAAACGTAAGTCTTTATAAATATAAACATAAAAGTATAATTTAAAAATTGTATTGTAAACGTTTGTGCGGTTATTCTTAATTTATTCGAATGATTAAAATATTTTAAGAAGAATATAAACTTTTTTTAAAGTTTATGTTTACAATGTGTAATGTATAAACAATGAACGTAAATTTTTTCGCACTTGTCATTTGAATAAAAAATGTTAATTTTCTTTATGAAAATGGTAAATTGATATTATATGAAACTGGGTAACTCTATACGTTATTTGGCTTCAAGAATACTAATAATAATAAGTATAATTATAATAAAATAAAAAATAAGGTAAAAGCACCAGTACCTGGACAAAGCAAAACTTGGAACCAGTAGATGGGCAGTAGCAAAAAGAAATTAAAATAGCCCTCAAATTCAGTAAAAAAAATTTGAGATACTCTTTAGATAATTAGCTTTTAGGCAAAATAAAATTTATTAATTGTAGGAGTAAAAAAAATATAAAAAACAATTTCTCTAAAATCGCTGTCCAATTATGTCTGAATTGACTGTCCAAGTTAACCTACCACTTTATATGTTGTACCCCCAATAGTTGGACAAAGATTTAATTCAATTAACTCAATCAGTTTAATTAATTTAATTAATATAATTATAGTTTAATTATATTTTAGTTAAATTATTTAATTTATTAAATAATCAAAATAACTGAATAAATAAATTATTATTTAATTTACATATTTAATGGTCAACTTCTGGGTCTTATCATGTCCAACTACTACGGCTTTCGAAATACCATGTCCAACTTCTGCTGCAAATGTGCAATTTCATTATTTCATGATTTTAATTTAATTAAAACATCTAATGTTATTAATTTTGTCTAATTAGTATTTTTTAAAAGTAAATAAAACGAAAATACAAACATTTTATCAATTATATTGAATTATCTTAGTATAAAACACAAATAAATTTGAGACCCATTCAATATAGCGTCCAGGTACTGGTGCTTTTAGGTCTGAGCAGAATAGAAACGTAATCGTAAACGCAACCGCGGAAGAATAAGTTAGAGAAGGACAAACCATCTATCTATCCTTCTCTAACTCATTCTTCCGGTTGCGTTTACGATTACGATTCCGATTACGTTTATATTCTTCTCAGGCCTATAAGCATTATCTGAAATAAAAAATGATTTCGAGTTAAAATTTTCAAGAAATAATTTAGGAGGGTGCAAGGCATATGGCTGTTCTACTTCATTTACTATAACTTAACGCAAAAATAATAAAAATAAAGCAGTAAATAGTAAATAATGTATTTAATCATAGTTCATTCAGCGGCCACTTGCTCGAATTGGCGCTGTTTCCTGGAGCACTGAAGGCCAACGCAGAATAGAAACGTAACCGGAATCGTAATCGTAAACGCAACCGGAAGAATAAGTTAGAGAAGGACAAACAATCTATCTATCCTTCTCTAACTCATTCTTCCGGTTGCGTTTGCGATTACGATTCCGGTTACGTTTCTATTCTGCTCAGGCCTTGACACATTTACGCAACGTCTGCGTATGCGCCTCCATGTTTGTTTTCATTTTTGTTTAAAAATTAAACTTTTTAAACTTCCTTTTTTAAAAATTCAACGCAAAATTATGTTTTTCAGGAGAACAGCGATGTGCATTGTACCCAAATTTATCAATCCTAAAAATTTTAGCCCAAAATCTGTTTTTTCATTTTAGAGAATGTTTGGTTTTCGCAAAACCGTTTCCATGACAAGTTTCCATAATCGTTTTTTCCTCAGTAACGATAACATTAATATTGGCCACGAAACCCTAAGATGGAGACGCCATGCGCCTGATTCTCTCATATTTTTTATTTTTTTTTATTTATATATCAATTTACCATTTACAAAAAGAAAATGAAATTTTTTATTCAAATGACAAAGGCCAAAAAATTCCCATGGTTTGTTTACATTTCACAACTTGGACCTTTAGGTTGGTTTCCACTGCCCCCACTCGCCATTTTTTATCATTCTCGTCAACTACCGCACTCTGCTTTAGTGAAAATTTAGTAACTGGATAGTAGCTTTTAATTTTACCAATAACAGTCTAAGCAGAATAGAACCGTAATCGCAACCGAAAGAATGACTTAGAGAAGGATAGACATATTGTTTGTCCTTCTCTAACTCATTATTCCAGTTACGATCCTATTAGGTTTCTATATTCTACGTTGGCTTTTTCACGAGAGCAGGGTGCGGTAGTTAACGAGAATTATGACAAATGACGAGTGAGGACAATGGAAATCAACCGCCATTATATAAAGGATTCTACATAGGATACATGTAAGAAATTCTTAAGGCCAGGTGCAACTCGTCAAATGTAAATAAACATGAAAATGTACGTAATTATTGACAAATTTGCGACAGCCTTTTTTTAAATAGAAAATAAAAATTGTTCTTTTTCTATGTGAAAATGGAAAATTTATATATAAAACTACAGCCTGACACTGTATTTGACTAATAATATTAATAATATTAATAATTATAATAAAATGAAAATTACACTGAAACCACAATTTTCTCAAGGTTACGAAAAAATAACCATTTGAGTATATCTGACGCACGGACGAAGTAGACCGGAATGGAAGAAAGAATTGAGCCATTGGTTCTGACTTTCTGAGGCACGGACGTTGAGAACCTAGGTGGGAGAAATAGTGTGGAAAGGGGTAAAAGACCTAGTCTCTGTCCTCTGGTGGGGGTATAATTTCAGAATTTTACCCTTTCCAAGATGTGACCGTCCAATCGCTCAACTCTTTCTCCCACCTAGGTTCGCAACGTCCGTGCCTCAGATATACTTAAATGGTTTTTTTTCGAAACCTTGAAAAAATTGCTAATTCAGTGTACTTTTCATTTCATTATAATTATTAATATTATTCATATTATTAATCAAATACGGTGTCAGGCTGTAGTTTTATATATGAATTTTTCATTTTCACATAGAGAAAGAACAATTTTTATTTTCTATTTAAAAAAAGGCTGTCGCAAATTTGTCAATAATTACGTACATTTTCATGTTTGTTTACATTTGACAAGTTGCACCTGGCCTTAATAGAATTTACAATAGGGTATTGCACTTATTTCTTTAAATCAAAATTCATAATATATTGATTTTGAATATTTTCTTAAATAAAAATTTTTTTTCCAGATTAACCATGATTCAATTATTTTCCTGTATAATTTTTATGGTTGCTTTTACCATTTCAACCACTCAACAAGCGCCTGACCAATATCTTGATACAAAATTTAACAGAACAATGGGCATCTATTTTGAAAGGGTTGATCCACTGCAACACATCACTGGTATGTGGCGAGCAATGGTTTTTCTTGAAGTCGATAAATCAAAAAAATATTTGACATCCTGTGAAGAAAAATTAAAAATAGCATTAGATACATGCAAAAAGGCAAAAATGTTAGAATGCGAAAAAATATTGAATTATGAAAGACTAAGTCAAAAATATAAGCTTACAAAAAACTTACAAGAAATTTTGGACAACACAATCGAAGACCTCCGATATCATACTCAAATCCACAGTTATCATACTGCAAATAATCGTTCACCATCAATTATGAAAAGAAATAGACGCAATTTACCTTGGTTTGGAGTCGTTGGTAAAATTGCAGGACCCGCTTTTGGTGTTCTAAATTATGAAGACGGTGAACGTTATGATGAAGCCATAAAAGATTTGAATGAACATCAGAGAAATATCTCTAGACTCATGGGAGAGCAAGCACATATCATTCGTTCAGAATTATATCGGCTTCATGAGCGAGAAGAGCTGAGAGATAAAGAGCTAGACTCTATTAATCAGAATTTAAGCAAATTCACAGAAAAATTAAGTGATATAACAAGGTTTACCACAAATATGAATTTTCGCTTTAAATTGGAAGAATTTGTTCTCAAAATGGAACTTACATTTGACGAACATCAACGATCATTAAATCAGATTATAGAAATTCTTCGATCTGCACAGGATGGTAAACTTCATCCTGCCTTGCTCTCTAGAGAACAACTGTTAACAATGGCCAGAGAAGTATACGAGCAATTACCCGCAATGGAGTTTCCTACAAATCCACAACGAGTCAACATCATGGATCTTGTTCGAGTGTCTACAGTCTCCATTCGTCTCCATGGAAATAAATTGTTTGCTGCTCTAGATGTCCCACTTTTAGAAAGAGAACAATTCCAATTATATCAACTACATACATTACCTGTTAATCAAAGTACAATCAACAATTTAACGACAAGGGCATACATTGTACCAATAGATAAATTCCTTGCAACAGACGACAACAAACGAAGATACTCTTTCTGGTCTGAAAGTGATATACAAAAATGTATTCGATCAAATGGAAAACGAATGTGCCAAAGTATTCGTCCAATTTATGATTCATCAATTGTTCCCAGCTGTGAAATAGAACTCCTAAAAATAGTGAAACCAGCAAAGGATGTATTAAAAACATGCAACATCAGATTATCCCTTAATCAGCAACCTTTCTGGACAGCTTTATCTACATTGGGAGGTTGGTTATATTCCTTGATGGAATCTGAAGTAGCCTACATCACATGTAATGGTAACGCTGCTCAGGAAGCAAAACTTGAAGGAACAGGCATTCTGCAATTGTCAAAAGGATGTACTTTGAAAACCGATAGCGTGTCCTTGATGACACCAAAAATTCAAGACGACCCCCATGAGTATATATATTTACCACCATTTAATTTAAATGTGACAGATGTATTACCAAATTTTTCGGAAATTCAAGAACTAGGAATTTTCCATCAACAAATACCAATTTCCAAACATACAACCACCTGGAATAGCAAGGCATCAGATGCTACGCTTATGGATTTGGAAAATCAGTGGAAATTGTTAAGTCAACATGAAATCTCAACAAAAAGAAGCACAAATTTAAGTAAAACTGCCCTCGGAAGCTGTGGTCTACTGGCTATAATTATCATTATATTTTTACTACGAAATGTATTTTTGGAAATGTTTAGAAGCGTACGGATTTTTATAAGCAAAAAAAGAATGCATTCGAAAGCTCCCCCAACAATCATCTACGACCTCCCAAGGGTTCGACAATTTCAGCGATCTAAGAGCCTACATTGATAGTTGGGAACAGAAAGGGAGAACAACCATTTTCAGGAATAGTCGTAACGGAAAGGGATAAATAAATCACAGAAAATTATAAGGTATTAAAATAAGCTGCAACGCTTATTATTTTAATCCAATTTTGCTTATTTTAATGCCAAAATGGATTAAAATAACAAAAATTGGATTAAAATAATAAGCGTTGCAGCTTATTTTAATGCCTTTTAATTTTCTGTGATTCTATAGCAAAGTGGCATGATTATTTTCCCCATTCTAAAATCAAAATTTACAATTAGTTAATATATAAGAAATTCTTCGATATGAAAATTAAGCTCATCATAAAATCTTCTTTATAAAATTTTGCTAAATAAAAATTTGATAATTTTTAATTCTAGACATCTCGTATATGCCTTTAAATTTTCAAAATTAAAAATGGCAGGTCCAATATGGTAGACTTTTTTTAAGTCCATCAAATTCGCTTGAAACGCATATTATACTATTTTCTATTTATATTGTATATTATTATTATTATTATTATTACTATTTATATTATATTTATTTTTGTTGGTTACGAATTTGACAAAATATTGTATATTTAATGACTCTGAAAACACCTGAGTGACAAGTTTTAAGCGAATACAATTAATTTTTAAAAAAATTTTCACCATATTCGATCCACCATTTTGAATTTTGAAAACCTGACGTTGGATTTATAATCCAGGGTATAGCCACAAGTCAGGGAAAATTTGGAAAATTGAATATATATGTGTAAAAAAAGTTTTAATTTTTGTCTCTAGTAAAAAACAGTGAAATTATATAAAAAAAACACACACAGAAAAGTAAAACTATTTTTCAAACCTTATGTCCTGCATAATTTGATAAGTATTAGCATAATATTGTAATGTTTTTGTAATATATAATATTTTTAAATATAAAAATATATATTTTTAAAAAATTGTTAATTTTGTAAGAATTTTTAATAACGAGAAAAAGTATAATTACCTTTTTAAAAAATGGTGATAGTAAAAGACTTCAATATATTATACTATTAGGAGTGTTTACCTATTTCTGACAACCATTTTCTTTTTTCGTCTTTCTTTAATTAACACGATAGAAAGAGAAATAAAAACCAAAATGTCTGACAAAGTAGGTAAAAGTCCCTAGACCGCCAATCCCAATGGCTTTTGAAAATTGAAATTCAACCTAAAATCCAACGCAGAATAGCTCCCCGAAAGACGTTCGCGAACGTAAAAAATGAGTTAGAAAAGGACAGAAATATATTTGTATCCTTTTCTATCTCATGCACCTCGTTCACGATCGACTTTTGTGAAGCTCTTGTGCGTTAACCCTAACGCCAAAAAGAGGAAAAGTTGTTAGGTTAAAAATCATTTTCTAGTTTGTAGTTTGTAATTATCGCCCTATAAAAACGGCACTAAACGTGAAAATGGTAAACATGATTATAAAATACTTTTTCCATGAAACACGGACACTTTTTACAAAATCGGTCAAAACACCAAGGATCCTTATCCTTCTAAATTTCTTAAATCCGAAAGATTGTGCGAATCCATACAAATGGGATCAGAAATCACGCGAAACTGACCCACCCCTGAGCCTTCTTGTGACAACCATCTTGGTTTTTTATCTCTTTCTTTTGTATATGTTAGAGAAACACGGAATGAAAACATGGTCACCACAACAAGGCTCTCACCAGATGGCGTATCGCAGTATTTCAGATCCCAAAAACGCGATTGTAAAACGAAAAGTAGGAAAGTAAAGGTGCTTTTATACCTCCAGTATTTTGGTCAAACCAGTGATGGGTAGGTAACATACTTCACGTATATTACATAGTTTGTTACCATATGTTACATACGTATAATACTTCAAAATTTTGTTACACAATGCATTTTTCGGTAGTGAGGGGTAACATACGTATTTTACCTCTGTAACAAACCATGTAACATACGTAGAAAACCTCGAGTTTGTTACATTTACCCATCTCTGGGTCAAACAATCGGCTGAATTGAATTTTCACGGTGGAAATGGAATTTTTTGTCACAGCCAATGAAATTTAGTGATACAACCGTGAAAATTCAATCCAGCCATTTGCTTGATTAAAATACTGGAGGTATAAAATCACCTTTATATAATAACAAGTTCATTACGTCCTGCCGCCGTCAGATGGCAGAAAGCACAAAGTTATTATTATTATTAAAGATTTGTCCTTCCTAAAGAATTTCAGAGACCGTTCAATATTCTTCAACAAAATATTTTATAACTAATTTTTCCTGCAATGTTTTTAACCTACTTTTTAATTGCTGGAATTTATTATTTAGAACTCATTTTTACTGTTAGAATTCTCAATTATTCTAAATTTTGTTTGTATTGAAACGTCTTTAAATAAAAATTCGACGTTATGAATTTCAATAAAGTGCAAATTCAAGTGAGATTTCAATTATTTTGGAGTAATTAAACCATGAGCCAAAAATTTTGAACGTTCAAATGAACGACATTTTTTTTGTACAACGCCATCTTATTTTTTTCCTTTTTTTAAAAAAAAAAATAAAGTGAAATTAAAAAAAAAATGTTTAGGGGGTTCGCAACATAAAAATCACCCTATAGAATGCCTTTTATATAAAATTTTGATAAATAAAAAAGATATTAACCCTTTGCGGATAAGAAAATGAAAAATTTATAGGAATGGCTTGAAACTTGTTACTCGGGGGGTTTTTGGGTCGCTCGTTACGAATATGATGTTGGATTATCAAAATTCAAAATGGCGGATCCAATATGGCGGATGAAAAAATGAAGAATTGATCGGATTTGCTTAAAACTTGTTACTACGGTGTTTTTGATGTCGCTGTTTATGAAAATGACTTTGGATTTTTATAATTCAAAATGGAGCTTTTGTGTGTGTGTGTGTCTGTGATCAATTTGATCAATTTTAACAAAATTGTCCGCTATATTGGATCCGCCATTTTGAATTTTGAAAAGCTGACATCGGATTCGTAATCAGCGATTCTCAAAACCCCCTATAATGCACTTCAAAGATAAATTCCTGTTAAAGAAAAATGTATGCTTCAAAGGGTTAAATAATAATTGAATTATAAACTTACCTGTGATTTCTTTAAGATTCAAAAAAAAAATCGGTTCATCAAGAATTTCTTCGTATAAGATTTTAATATTTTTGATCGTAAACAATAAAAGTTAATTTTTTTTTTTCATTAAAGCGTTTCAATTTTATTTCTCACTTTTCTTTATTTTATTTCGTTATTATTTATTGACATTATGTATTAATGCTCAGGTCAAGTATAACAAGTCGAAAAATTGTTAAAATATAAGGAAATGTGCGCCAATATTTTTCTCTTATTTTTGTTTTTTTTTTTTCATTTTAGATAATTGATTATACCTATTATGAAAAATAAAAATAACAAAATAGTTCTAGATTTAAAAAAAAAAAAAAAAAAAAAAAAAAAAGAGGGAAATAACTTATTGTGGTATTGTACAAATTTTATCGTTTATAAAACGTAATCCAATTCGTATCTAATATACTGATTCTTTGGATCGTTCATAATTCGCGGATAACCAGCGACCAATGCGTCTTGTCCTCCAATATAGAGAGAATTGTAAATTTTCCAATAAACATCACGAACTTTTCGTGCTGGATGAAATAGACCCTGAAAAAAAGAAAGAAAAAAAAAAATTTTTTTTTATCGTGAAAATTCACGTTTCAATTGTTTAATAAAATTGATATCAATATTTTTTTTGTAGTTTTTATTGATTTCGCAATATGTACCAGTTGAAAAATTTGAAAAAAAAAATTATTCTTAAATTAAAAGAATAAAATAAAAATTAAATTTTTGTAAAATTTCTTACCTGAAGTGTGTATTGTAATATTTTTATTGGACCAAGTGCAACTCGCAGACCATCGACAGCGTCCATGAATGCCTGAACTAAATGTGGCGATGTTTCAAAAACATTTGGCCAAACATGATTTAATAAATGTATTAATGCATCCTCGCATCCAAAACCATAAACACCAAGAGCCATGTGTTTAATTGCAGCGCATGCTGTTTGTCTGTGTACCAAATCTCTGAAAGAAAAAAAAAAAGTATTTTTAACTTTATCAACTAAAAAAAACTTGTATAAATAAAATAATATCATTTTGTTTTTGAACAAAGTTTACATATATAAATTAAAATTTTATTAATTATGAATATTTTTTTCTTCATGTTTGTTATTATAATTTGCCATCAAATTTTCTTTGATTTTTTTTATATTATCCATAAAATTAAAGACAATTTTATTTAACAATTTTTTTTTCAAGTTTTGAGTAAAAAACAGTTTTTTCTTAAATAATAAATAAAATAATACGAAATTTTTGGGATTCCTGAAGTCGAAAAAGATAAATAAAGAACAAAAAAAAAAAAAAAAAGAATTTTATTTCTGGTATTATCCATGAGGAAGCAATAATAAGAAATGAACTCACCTGTCCATGAGTGCATCTTCAAGTAATGGACTGACTGCGTAAATATAATCTTTACCCATTTCTCCAATATATTCAAATAAAAATGACAATGACTTGAGAACGCCATTTTGAACGTTTAACTCAGGTACTCGATATTCATTCATTAATGCAGGTAAAACTGTAAATGGACTGCATGTTTCGGCAACAATGGCAATTGCCACCGTTGTACAAACACGATTTTGACGTTCTTGAACTTTTAAATTATTCAATAATGTTGCCAAAACATCATGTGGTCCAATGGCTTTTGCAATATAACCAAATGTATTGACAGTGGCACGTCTAATTGCTTTTTTATGTGCCTTCAACAATTCCAAAAGTTCGAAACAAATTCTCATCCATTCTCTTGCCGAGACATATTCAGGTCCTCGATCTGCTATCCTACCAACTAAATCAATACAATTTTCTTGTACCTGTTAAAATAAAGGAGTTAAAAAATTAAAATCATTTTTTTTTTTTTTTTAAACAAAAAATTATATTTCACACCAATTCGTTATTGACTGATTTGAAATAATTTTTTTTTTAAATTTACTAATATAAAAGAAATCTTTATATAAACCTTTTCGTGTCTGTTTTTCAAAATAGGTGTTAATCTCGGTAGTAAGTCTTTAATTGGTGGCGTCATTTTGGTCATGCCAATGACATTGACAATTGCTTTAAGTGCTCCCAAAATACTTCCTAATACTTCCGGATATTCTTCACCTAAATATTCATAGAGAACGACACCCAAGTGTCCCATTAATTTTTCCTGAAATCAATAATCATTCAACACATTATTATTATCGATTTCTAAAAAGTTAAAAAAATAAAAAAGAACTTTTTTTTGATCACAAATTTTCGGAAAAAAAATGGAAAATTTTTTTTCATATAAAAAGCAGAATAAATTTTTATTTAAATTTAGAATAAAAATAATTTGCTCAATTTTTTACCTCTTCACATGTTTTCATGACGACAGCAATTCGAGATATAAGATCGGCAGCTTGTTGACGAACTTTAGCTGATTTATTATTCAACCTCCACAAAATTGTACCACAAATTTGAGGAAGATACGCCTTTACTCTTGTGTTCAATGTATTCACAATTGTACCAAATCCATTAAGCATAACTACATCCTGTTTAATTTTATTATCCATTAATTTACAATCACTATTGTTATTATTATTATTAATTATTATTGCATTTAAATTTTTATTAAATTAAAAAATTTAATTATTTAAATAAATTTCTTATTTTTATTATATTATTACTGAAAATAATAATAAACATACGTAAAATAATAAATAATTAATTAGCTAAAAACAAAATGAATTTAACAAAAATTTTTAATCTTGTTTTTTTATTATAAATGTAAATATTTAAATTTAATATTTTTATGATTGTTAATCAAAATTGAGAAAATATGATAAAATTTATGAAAAAAAAAATTGCTAATAAAAATAGATAATAATTTAAGAATTATTAATTTACCTCGGTAGTTTGTTCCTGGAAAGCGTATAAAATACCATCAATAAGTTGTTCCTCAAGACGATCGTCAACATCCGTTGCACCTAAATTTCCCATAATTTTCTCAATTGTTTCCATAACCATTTTTCGATATTGTTCATTTTCATCTTTCAAATCATCCACAACTCGATTAATAATTTCTTGCGCACCAACTTTATTGGCAATTTCAACTGTTGTGTCAACCAACTAAATGAAAAAAAAAAAAATTCAAAATAAAATCAAATTATTATTATTTTTGTAAAATTTAATTAAAAACGAAAATTTAATATATATATATATACAAAAAAACATTAAATTATGAAAATACAATCGCAATGGATTATAAAATTATTAAAATGAGATTATTAGAAAAAATTATCTCACCTGTCTGTAGTTCCTTCTATCAAGTGCCATTCTATGATTCCAGAAATTCTTGAAGAAATGTGGAAGAATTTCATCTTTTATATATTGAGCTTCCACACCATCTGTTCCGCAACACTGTTTAACTACCTATAAAATTGAAATTTGTACACATAAATTAAATTGTAAATTGAAGCATTTTAAATAAATATCAATAATAATTATTTTCTAAGTGAGGTGTTTTTAAAATAATGATTGATTTTACATTTTTTTAGAACACAAATTGAAACGATTTTTTATTAATATTTTTTTATTCTTTCACGAATAAATTTGAATTTTCTGGGATTGGATCCAATTAATTCGTAAAAGAAAGTTGATTTAAATCGCATTAGGTATATTTTTTAATCAATAATAAAATAAAAGTTTAATTTATGAAAATTATTCTAATTCAGATTTTTGGTAGAATTTTTGAAAAAAAAACATTTTAAACAAATGGAAAAAAACTTCTAATTTATTAATGATTTCACAAAAAAAAAAATTTCAAAAACCAATGACTTTGGCTTTAAGAAAAGTTCCATTTTAGAATTAATTTCAATTTACTTTTTTTTTTGTTACTTTCGTTGCACAAATCTTGATCTTGAATGCGTTAATTTGAACAGTGGATCCAAAATTTAAGAATATATTTCAAAATATTTATAAAAAAAAATTACATATTTTTATCAAAAAAATGTGAAAAAGGTAAAAGAAAAAAAATTTGTAAAATGTACCTGCATATATTATAAAAGGAATTGTAATTTTACTTTGTAGATTTGTTAATTTTAGAATAAATTAATAATTATAACTGTTTTCCTTTAAGCGACAATAAAATTAAAATACTACTATTTTAATTTTAATTATAAAATGCCACTTGAATTTAAAAAATAAGTCGTTTTTTTTTTAAAGTCGAAAATAGTCGAAAAAATCATACACTCAGAATCCTGTATTTTTATTCTTTCTCGAGAAGAAATTGAATTTTTATTAAAGAATACTTAATATTCAACTTTAAAGCAAATTTCTTAAAACTTAAAAAACAATTATGTAAATTACAAATTTTTTTTACAAATTTTAATTTAACAAACTTTTTTTAACTATGAAATTTTTTTTATATTATCGGCGTAATTAATGTTTTCAAATAATTTGATTGACAAAATTTACAAATTTCATAAATAAATAGTTATATAAATTGATTGTATCTCAATAAATAAAGAAAAAAATTAATTATCTAATTTATAGTTTCTTATAAATCGATTTTTAGAAAATACAATTTTTCATGAAATAGTATTTAAAAATAAATTTATATTTTCAATTATTTTACATACAATATTATATACATTACTAACTATATATTTTTTTAGAAAGAAATTCTTTTCTCTTCAATTATAATATTCTGAATTTCTTCAATACAAACAAGATGTAACTTTGAAAATTGTTTACAAGTTTCTGACCATTTTTTAAATTTCATAAAACAATCTAATGCCTCTGATACTGTTATTTCTTTCGATTCCATAATTTCCAATCGATTTTCATTTTTTTCATAATTAACAATTTTTTCCAATGTAATATTTTCACATTCATTTTTAATTGTGACATTATCATTAGAATTATCAACATTGTCATTAATTTGTTCAAATTCGGCATATTCATATCGTTCATTATTGTCAATTTGTTCCGATTTAATACTTATAGATTCAATTTCAATTTCTTCATCGTCGTCATCATCATCACAATCCATTTGATTCAATTTGATAGTTTCGAATTTATTTCCACTATTTTTATCACTCTTATTATTACATTTTTTCATAATTGTTAATTTTTCGCTATTTATAAAATGTACAATATCATCGTCTGACAATGGTTGCCAACCACAATCAGTGTCATTTGTTTCAAACCACATGACAAGTTCTTCTTTTGTCATTTTCAATGAAGAATTTAATTCAATTAAAATTTTAACAAATTTATCGCCAATTTCATAAGGAAAATTTAATGATTCATGTAATTCTATTGTATCATCATTCTTCGATTGATCAATAAATAATGGATCATCAGTAATGCATGAATCACCTACAAGTGGTTTCCAAACTTTTCGAAGTGTTGTTATTTTTAATTCATTCCACGTTTCACTAATAAGACGTAGGCCAATAAGAAAAATATTGAAATTTTTCAAAAACTCTTCTACCCCTTCATTGTGAAATAATGCATTTTCCAATAATTTCATTTTGCATTGTTTTTTGAAAAATATCATTAAATCACGATTCATGGGTTGAATCATTGCCGGTACATTTGCTGGTAAATATAAAACTTCAAAATCTTTATTCACTGCATTGAGAATTTTTAAAGATAAATGTATGGGTGCATTGTCCAATATTAAAATTACTTTTCCAATAATTCCACATTTTTTTCGATGATCAACAACATGTGGAATAAATATTTCCTTGTACCTAAATATTATTATTTTCATTAGAAAATTATTAATTATTTTCATTTCATTATATTAATATAAAAATAGAATTAAATTACCAAAGCAAAAATATGTCTTTATCCATTAACGAATCATTTTGCTGTGTATAAATGACATTATTAAAATCAGACAAATATTGGAGACGATTTATTTCAAATTTTTGAGTTATTGAATTTTTTAGAAAACATTCTGATGATTCTGCTTTGGAAATTGTCAACAGTGGAATTTTATTAGTGCCAGTGGCATTGGTACAAAATAACATTGTCATTTTGTCACAAGATTCATTTTTATTATTCATTTCATTTATCTCTTGTTGACCAAAGGAGATCAATGCTTGCCAATTAATTCCACATTCATCAGCATTATAAATATTTTCCAAATATAAATTTTCTGTAGCAATTTTCTCTGCTAAAATCCATGTTAAATCTTCTTTACATTCAAAATCATAAGATTTAATACCGTGACGCCGCTTAAAATTTCTCAACCAACCATTGCTTCCCTAAAAAAAAAAAATAATCACCAAATTTAAAAATTTTACACATTCACAAATTTTTAATTTGAATATTTACCGAAAAAATGTTTAATCTTTCAATTTTTAACCAAAAAAATATTAAATGATTCAAAATTACGATTTTAAATACACAATTAATAACAATTATTTAACTTTTTGTTTACAGTTACTAAACATTTATAATCTTTATCCAATTTTTATTTAACTCTTTGAAAGACAATTTACAATTTTATTTATTGAATTTTATTGTTGAACAATATTTTGTTCAAAAGGTATTGAACGAAAAATTTTTTTAATATTTTTTAACCGAAATTTAATTTTTATTCGTTCAATAACTTTTTAACAAAATTTAAAAAAAAACAGAAAAAAACCTTTTAAGGAGTTAAATGAAGAATGAATAAAAATTATAATTGTTTACTTACTTTAAACAAATAATTAAATATTTGTTATTCAACAAATTTAACAGAAATAATTTTTTTTTCATTTTTAAATTTTTTCAATTGAGCTGCTCGGAAGAAGAACTCGCTTTTCGCTCGGAATGGATAATTTCATTCTAGTTTTAGGCATAGAAATAGGAAAAAAAAAATTTCAAAATTTTGATTTTTAAAAAGTACTACCTTTGTATAAAATATTAAGGCGCATCTTTTTTTCCTTTGAAATTTTTTCGTAGAACGAATATTTTAGTTAATAATCACTTGAGAATTGATATCCTAACACATTGAAGAATAGAGAAAAGGATAATGCTCGTAATCATAATTTGTTTAATAATTTTTAATTGTTATTTAAGGAACTATCGATAATCATGTTTTCTCACCTTTTCCGACAAAAAGTCTGCGGGGAAATTCCGAGTTTCAAGAACTTCCAGTGAGACATTTGTTTATCAATGTATAATAAATTTTTTTTTTTTTGTAAATTTCCAATGCGATTTATTAAATATAGTTTAAAAAATATTCTATTTTTAAGGAAACGCGTGCAGCCGGATATCACGTCGCCACGAAGAGTAGTCTTATTACTCGCAGGGCGTGAAAACATCATCTTCCCATTACTTCTAAATAATATTATTAGTTATTTTAATAATATTATTAATTAAATTGTTTAAAATTATGAACAATTAATAAAAAATTAATTAACAACATTATTAAAAAAAAAAAAATTTAATATGTATATTTATTGTATCTAAATTTTTATTAAATATATTATATTTTTAAATATTTTTAATTTTTATTACAATGAAATAAAAATATTATTAGTAATAATTATTAAAAAAAAACGCAAAATAATTCCAAAGAAATTTTCAGTTTAATAAATAAAGTTAATTCAAAAGAATAATCAATATCATTAAAAGAAATTAATTTTATATTATTCATTGTTTTAAAATATAATTATTTTACTTATTATCGATAGTTCCTTAAATAACAATAAAAAATTATTAAACAAATTATGACTACAAGCATTGTTATTAAGTTATCCTTTTTTCTATACTTCAATGTGTTAAGATATCAATTCTCAAATTATTTCATTAATAATTGTCAAAGATATGACAATATTTATGTTTTAAAATTGAATGAAATTTAAAAATTAAAATTTTTCAGTTTATATGAGCCAAAAGTTTTGAACATTCAAAATGAAGGAAATATTTTTTTCAATCTATAAATTATTAAAAAATTATGATGTCAATGTAAAATAAAAAACAATAAATCAAACAATTATTAAATTAAATAACTTTTTTTTTTAATTATTTAAAACGATATTTTGTACTAAAATTCGTAATTAAAGAAGTTGCAAAAAAATTTCGTTCATTTGAACGTTTAAAACTTTTGGCTCGTGTTTTTTTTGTTAATTATTAACTAAAATATACTTTTTAAAAATCAAAATTTTGAATTTTTTTTTCCTATTTCCATGCCTAAAACTGGAATGAAAAATCCGATGAAAGCAATATTTTAATTATATTCTTAAAAGCAACTTTTTAGTTTGAGGTTATGTCAAAACGTTGAATCTTAAAATTTTTGAAAATTTACTGTTTTTTTTTCTTTGTGCAATGTACTTACTTTAAATTTTGGAGAAAACGAAAATTTTTTACTTAAAGCAAGAGCCTTTTCCTGAAGAATTGGCCCATTAATTGGTTTGCCTCTGTCTCTGGCCTGTTGAAACCAAATTAAAACAGCGTCATCTAAACATTCATAGCTACTTGTTTTTGATGTTTTTTTTCTTCTTGTTTCATGATTATTGTGAAGTTTTTGCAATAATTTTGATTCACGACTCAATAAACGACAACACGTTGACATACTTATTCCATATTCATGTACAATTGTTTCATTTGAGATACCAGATTTAAGTTTTTTTATAACTTCATGTTGTTCTTCGTACGTTAAAAAATGTTTTTTCTTTCTTGCCAACATTTTTTTTTTTTGTTCTTCAAAACACAATCAAATGATAATAAATTCTTCGTTGTCGAGTATATTGTTTAAGAGTTTTGTTGCAATGCAAACAATGGATGCCAACAAAGCTCCAATCCATGGAGATTCGATCGTAATACGAAAGAGACGCGTTCGTGTATTTATAGATAGAGTGCAAAATGTGAGAGGGGGGAGAGTTTGAATGCGGTCGAGGTTAACACATGATACAGGAGTGTATCAAGAATAAAATTTTCCCACATTCTTTAAAAAAAATATTTCATAGAAAAGTGGACAATTTAATAATAAAAATTAAAAAATATTAAGTATACCTAAGATTTTTTCGACTATTCTCGATTGAAAAGAAAAAAATATTACTGATGATATAGCAAAAAGGAAAGTTTTTCCTATTTCGCAAATTTTTTTCGATTTATATTATTCTTGTCAAAACAGTTTCATTCTGGAACTGCAATTTTAGGGTGTCTACTAAAAATCTGAATTAAAATTCCAGGACATTTCCAGGACTTCCAGGACTAGTAGACACCCTGAATTTATTCGATTTTTTAGAGTAAAATAAAAAAAATTTATTTATCAATTAGCAAATAAAGTAGATAATTAATTTGTAAAGGAAAATTAAAATTTTTTCATATATGAATTTAAAAATGTTGAATCCATTGACATAACCACAAACAGAAATTATTTTTAATAACAAAACTATAATTAAAATTGATTTCACCAAAATTTGGAATATTCAGTTGAACAATTTAAAAAAAAAAATTATTTTCAGTTGTTAAATAATAATTTTTTAACTTTTTGTGTTATTTTTTTTTTTTGCATAAAATTAGTAAACAATTTTAATTTTTCTCCAATTTTTATTTTACATTTTTGACTGATACTTTACAATTTTGTTTGTTGATTTTTGTTAAATAATATTTTGATTAAAAATTAATAAAGAAATTTTTTTTTTATATGTATATTTTTTATACAAAACAACAACAAACAATATTGTCAAAAATCTTTTAAAGAAAAAAAAATGAGCTTTTGTTTATAAAAATTGAATAAAAATTACAATTGTTCATTAATTTTAAACAAAAATCATAAAAAATGTTAAATAATTATTATTTGACAAAAACTTTAAGGTTGAAATATTTTTTTCTGCAAATTATACAACTAATACTATGGATGTTTCAAAATTTAATAAAATTAATTTTAATTAGTTTTATTTGGCGCGATAAAATCGATTTTTTACTTTGAGGTTATGTTAAGGGGTTGAACGGCCTTAAATTTATCACAAATATTGATGATCTACTTTATCCTCAGTTCATAGTTTGGAAACTAAATAGAAAAATAAATAGAAATTTTTAAATTTTTTAAATTCGATAACAAATAAATTCTATCAAATAGAAATCCTGATAAATGAAAATAGTACGTAATACAAAAAAATTATAAAAATTTATTTAAAAAATAAAAAATAATTTCTATTTGAACAAAAAATTGTTGAAAATTCAGTTAAATATAAGTCTGTTTAATTAAAGAAAAACCGACAATTAAAAAAATTAAATATACCTAATTTCGGCTAAATAAAATTTCGTTTGATATAGAGTTTCTGTTAAATGGAATTTTCGTTATATAAAAATTATTCAAAGTAAAAATTCAATCAAATATTTAAATTTAATGTACCTAAAGTTTCGAACGTTTTGAAACTTTCGGCACATTTTGTTAAACTTATAAAAATACAAGTAAATTTAATAAAATAAAATTTCGATAAAAAAAAAATATATACTTTACAAAATACTACTATTTATGCATTTTTTGAAAAATATACCGGAAATTTCTGCTCGCTTTCTGTATTCTGATTTAGTATTCTTTTACAAAATATTACAAGGCCTACTAAACTGTTCTGAAGTTGTGTCTAAAATTAATCTTTATGTTCCATCTGTTGCACTTCGTCATTATCAATTATTTCGTGTACCTATACACAGAACAAACTATGGTAAAAATTCAGTCCTTAGTAGAATATGTATTGAAGCGAATGATATTTCCAATGATATTGATTTTTTTGAACCAAGCAAAAATATATTTTGCTCGAGATTACGTGGCTTGTTACTAAATAATAATGAATAATTTTATCATAGCACGCTTATTATTTGTTACTATACTCATGTATCTCAAGGGCTGTTGCCCGTATATGTTTGTTAAATAAATGAAAAATAAAAATAAAAAAAAAAATTATTTAACAATTTTTTTTTCTACAATATAAAAAAAAAATGCATTCCTACCTTTAGGACAATTTTCTTCATTTCCTCATCGGGCGACTGGAATTCTCGAATAAGAATCAACATTACTTCACGAGTATAATAATTGGCATATTCAGCGTCCATAAGTGGAATGAGATAACCAATGGCTTTTAAAAAGGCGGCAAGACCTTTTCCACGATGTGTTCGTATACCTTTCCAAAGTGGTTTTAAAACTGAATCAAAACTCTCGATACCATATGGTGTTGCTGCTTCTGCCAATGCAGCAATAGCCAATGCCGTGATTGTACGTACTTTTTGTTGTTCATCAACTAAACCATGTTCAATAATTTCCACTAAACTCTTTAAATGTGGTAAAATTGCACAACCCATTAAAATGGCAATTTGTTGAACAATTTTAATACCCGTGTGACGTGCTTGCCATGATTTTTTACTGCGACAAACGGCTTTCAAAAATGGTAATAAAGATGGAATTCCCAATGCCGATGCAACAACAGCAAATGCTCTTGCCGTTGTATTACGCACATATTCATCAATATTGTCAATATCGGGTCTCATTGTGGAAATCATTGTCGCTAAACCAGCAGCTTTTGCTAAATTTGAAATTATTTCTCTGCCTTCAACACGAGCATAGTAATCCTCGTCAATCAATAATGGTTCAATGACGACTAAAATCTGAAATAAAAAAAATAATGTCCTCATGAAATTGTGATAAAAATTGAACAAAATTGAAAATCAAATTCCATTAAATGAAAATTGCATTCGGGTTGAATAAAAATTATTTTCAATTAAAACAGAGTAGACAACAACAAAAATTTTAATTTCCTGACATAACAAAATTCGTTTTCCTACCATATTTCACTTCTTTCACTAAAACAGGGATCGCAGTAATTTTTTTCTTAAAAATAGTATCAAATAATTATTTATCGAAAATAGATGACAAAAAACTGATTGCATTGGATTAATAGTTTAAAATTTGGGTAAATTCAATTTTGAATGATAAACTGAAACTTAAATCACTCGAAATTTTGGTAAATTGAAATTTCAATAATTTAGAACTTAAATCAATTTAAATTTAAATAAATTAAAATTCGAATAATTTGACATAATTAATTAAAATTTGGATAATTTAATACTTAAATCAATTAAAATTTGGAATTAGTGAAATTCGAATAATTTGAAACTTAAATTAATTAAAATTTGGATAAATTTGTACTTAAATCGATTAATCTTTAGATAGATTGAAATTTCGTGAAATTTAAGTTTCGATTGATTTTATTTGCATGTGATTAAAAATGTTAAGGGGGGGGACGCCACAACTAATTTTTTGACCCCCTTAAATTTAAATTATCAAACGAGGTTACTTATATATTTATTTTTTTTTGTTGCATCATTTGGGTTTTAAAAACAAACAAAATGGTCAAAAATAAAAAATAATTATTTTTTACCAGTTTAGAATTTAAAGTCTTAAAAAATTTTTAATTTTACTTCTTTCACAATTTTTACTATTTTCTTTTGATAAATTTTTTCCCCACTTTTTTAATGATTCTTAAAAATCTCTCGTATGAATTTTTAAAAATTTTAATTTTTTCAAAAAATAAAAAATTCTAAAATGATCAAAAATTAAAATTTTCTTTTTTTGACCACCTTCCATATTTATAGGATCCAAATGATGAAACAAAAAAAAAATATAACCTCCTTTGATAATTTAAATTTAAGTGGGTCAAAATTGATTAGAATTAGAATGAATTTAAATATCGATCAATTACAATTTTAATCAATAAATGTTTCAACTAATTTTAATTTAGATTTATTGATTTATTTGATTTATTTATTGACTTGTGGCTACCCTGTATTAATAATTTTGTCGTTAAAAAAATAATTTTTTGGCTATTAAAAAAAAAAACCTATCCCTAATATTTCTTAAAATAATTTAAAAATTTTCTAAAACTCATTGGTTCAAATTTTTATTTAAATAAAAAATTCTGTTTAATGAAAATTGCAGTCAAATTAAAATTCCATTTATTTGGTTAAATAAAAAATTTTGTTAAATGGAAATTAAGTTTCAAAATAAAAAAAGTAATAAAATAAATTACAAACCTTGTGAACATACGGCCTGACTAAATCATCCAATTTATAGAGAATTCTATCAATAACTTTAACAAGAAGATGTCTCTCCTGATCCTCAAGTGTCGGCGACATAAGAAGCGGTAGAATTTGATTAAAAAGTGGACCAGCGCCAAATTCACGTGCCTTATCGGTAATTTGTCGAAGTGCAGCTTTACGCATTGGTGGTGTGCCATTTTTAATTTTCAACAACAATTTCATTATTTTCCTTTCCTTTTGATCTTCTGGACTCAATGTCTCCTCATCGACATCAACCAATAATTTATCAAAATATTGCGCATCCTCAGGTTTCATAAATGGTAAATTTCCCTTCGGTTGATTATCCATATATTTTGCATTTCTGTCTTCAGTTTGCATAAAGAAACCTTGCGGTGTACCGGCAATTGGCGTTGGTGTTGCCGTCAATTTTCTCGCTGGTGTACGTATTGGAATATAACCGGCTGGCACTTGTAATACTTTATAGCCAGGTGGAAACATTGAATCAAGTTCATCGTCAGTCAATGGTTTATTGCGCTCATCAATTTCACGTTCCCAACGATATGCCTGCAATTGTTCGGGTGTCATTGACATTAAATGACCGGGCGTTGGCGTTGCCATTCCCATTGCTTTTGGACCAGTTGGCGTCACTCCACTTGGTGTCAATATTGACGATTGATGTGGTGTTGTCATTGGCGTTGCCGGTGTTTGTGGCGTCATTGAACCGGGAGTTTGATTCGATGGTGTTTCATCCCATCTACTGCGTCGTTTACTTGCCGATGGCGTTGGAGTTTCTTGAATTAAATCACCGGCAACACGATCGGTTCTTGGGGTTTCGGCCCAACCGCTACCGTGACCCGGTGTCTCTGTTGAAAAAAGCAAATTCATTTTTAGTAAAAAAAAAAATATATTTTTTATTAGATTAAAATAATTTTAAATAAATTTTTTTCAAAATCCACTTTCAATGTAGAAACTATAAAAATTTGTTACCTCGCTCGGTTTTTGGCGTTTCATCCCAACGATTTCTGCGACTCGATAATTTTTCATGTGAGGGAGTTTCTCGTCCAGGAGTTACAGCACCAGGAGTCGCGTGTCCAGGTGTTGCATCCCACATTCGTGTACTAACACCAGGCGTTGCACCAGGAGTTTCGCCACCTTTTCCATGTCCTGGAGTTTCATCCCATCTGATAGTAGCAGGGGTTGCCTAAAAGAAGCAGAAAGTTTATAGAATTAAAAAAAAAATTAAAACACAAACACATTTCATATGGTTTCATATGACTTTCACAGCTTTATTTTTATAATTTTATAATTTAAATTTTTTTCTATTAAAGTACTCTTAAAATTAAGATAAATATAATTATATTATAAAAATAAATTTGAGGGAAAATCTTTTCAATGAACTTTCTAATCTTTTCTAATCAATTAATAATTTTTTAAAATAAGAACGAAAATTGAAATCCATATTTCAGGCCTCGGATCGTTTTAGTAGATTTTTTTTATTTTAACAAAATTTAATTGGTTAATGAATAGTTTAATTTAAATAACTAATGTTATTTCATATTAAATTCATTTTATTAATGCTGTAATAAGAATAATTCTATAAAAATATTATCATAAAAAATTTATTTCGAATATTTCAGAATCAAACTAATTGTAAGAAAATTTTCAAAATTTTTTGAAGTCTAATTTAAGCAATTTATTCAAATTAAAAATTTTCTCATAGTTTTTTTTTTTAGTTTTGATGGTAAAAAAATTTCAGGCAATACTTAATAATGTTTTACAGATTTTTAAATAAAAATTTTTTTCAAATAATAATTTTGGAAGAGTTAAAGTTGAAATTTTTTTAGAAATAATTGAATTTCAAAAGATTTTATTAATTTTCAGACAATAATTAAATTTTACAGAACTAAAAATAATTTATCAAATAATTTTAGATAAAATTTTTTAAAATTAATTGAATTTTCAAAGATTTACAATTTAGATTTTTGAAATTAATTGAACTTCAAGTGATTTTCAATTTTAAATTTTTGATCATTTCACTACAAAATTTATTAGAAATTTCAGACAAAAATACAATTTGAAAACTTTTTAAGCGAAAAATGGTTTTAGATAGTTGAATTTTCGTAGAATATTATAAAAATCATTAAAAATAATTGAATTTCAGGAGAGTTATAATTGAAATTATTAAAAAAAAAATTTTTAGATGGAAAATTTTAGAAATAATTAAATTTTAGAAGCTTTTAATTTGAAATTTTTGAAAATAATTGAATTTCAAAAGATTGTGTTAAATTTCAGAAAATAATTTATAATAAGAGAAATTTTTAGTGATTTCTGTTCATGAAGAATTTATTAGAAATCACATACAATGATTCAATTCCAAAAGTTTTTAATTGAAAAATGCTTTGAGATAATTGAATTTTCGAAGAATATTACAAAAATAATTAAAAATAATAGAAATTTTTGCAAATAATTAAATTTCAAGTGATTTTGAATTAAAAATTTTTGGTACTTTTATATGCTACTTTTTTTTAAAATTATAAACAATTATTAAATTTCATAAAAATTTGAATTGAAAAATAGTTTAAGATAATTGAATTTGTGAAGAATTTCACGAAAATTATTAAAAATAATTAATTTAGTGAAGAATTTTAGTTCAAAATTTGTTAAATAATTGAAATAAAGAAGATTTTAAAAAGATCTGCATTGTATACTAAAAATAATTTGTATTTTGTTAAAATTTTTTTTTTTTTTTAAATTTAAAAAATGTTGCATTTTATTAAAATAAGTCGGAAAAACTCGAAAAAATCGTATAATCCGAGGCCTGCTATTTGTGAAAATAAATAAACCTTTAAAAATTTCTAAAAGTAGATCTACAGTAAAAACTTATATTTTCAATAAAATTTACAGTAAATTAAATTTTCGATTTTCAAGATTATTAATTTAAATAATATATAAGTATTTTATAATTTCGATTTTTCAAAATTTGCAATAATTGAGAAAAGAATTTCATACAAAAATTTAGATTTTCAATAATCATTCTTAATGAACAAAAATAAATATCTTACGTCTGCATTGTCCCAAGATGTTGGTGTTGCTGCAGTGCTTGTTGATTTTTTCGGAGTCGGAGCATCGTCAGTTTGATCCCATCGACCACGTTTTTTCGGTGCCGCTTTTGCTTCACCATTTGATTTTAACGTGCCATCTCGAGCCTTTTCAACCAATTTTCTTCTTATCTGGGAAAAAAAAAGAATAAATTTTAATATTTATAATAAATCAATATATTCACATTTTCATAAACTTAAAAAAAAAAAAAAACAGTGGACATTAATAATTGAATAAAAGAGGAATAACTGTGATACCTTTTAAAATATAAAATTTATTTCTTTGTAAATTAGGCATTCCCAAATTGTAATTTTTTTTTAAAATTAAATAACTTATCAGTAAAATAAAAAAAAAAATTGATTCTTCACCTCTGTTTCTTCGCCTTTGAGTTGCTGTTCTCTCATAATTTCGGTGTAAGTCCTGGAGCCGACATCAGGAGTTTTCCCACCTGCAACCATGAATCAAATGTCACGCAAAGCGCAACAGTTAGTTTACTTGATTCAATGAGTATTTATAATTCTATAATTGAATTGTTGATGAACCTAATCCACTTCAAAAAAAGTATTTCCTTTTTTTGCTTCTTAGAATATATTGTATATATATATATTGAAAATATATTCTAAGAAAACTATTGAGATCACTCTCTGCATTATTCTACCTGCATGATGAGGAGAAAAAATTTATTTTTTATTTCTTGAAAAATTTTCAGAAATTGTTTTAAAAAAAATTTTTTTCTTTTCAATATTTATTGAGAAAAAAAGCTTTCTCTTTGAGAAAGCAAAAAAAGAGGTAAAAAAAATAAATAAATAATGAAAAACAAAAAAAAAAAAAAAAACATTAAAAATTGCAGGTAGGAGTGATTCGTCAATAGCTAGCAGTGTATCATACGTACGTGGAGATTTGTTGCCATACGGAGAGCATTGTCCTGCTCATCTCTTCCACATCGAAAAATACTTTAGCCATCTAAAAATCAACTCATTCTTGTTATTAATAATATTTGCATTCAGACCATTCATTCTATTCATTTGAAAGAAACACGTTCTCTAAAAAAACCTGCATGATAAGCCAAAAATCGTCGATATTTTTTTTTCTTTTTTGATATTAAAAAAAAATAATAATAATCATAATAAATCTGAAAACATAGTATCCGATTTTTTTTTTTTCGAATAGTTGCAAAATTATTTCTGGAATGATTAGATAAATCGTATTTGGTAAGTATTTTTTATTTACATTAATTTTTATCTATATAGGTAAATTTTCATAAAAAATTTTGTATTTGTAAGAAAATTTGTATTAAAATTTTTTATTTCTACAAAGATTAAAATAATGTTTTTATTTTTAATTTGCATTTAAAAGAAAGATTAAAAATGTAAACCAACAAGCTTTTTAGAAATAAAAATAAAATTTTCATTATTTTCAAAAAATTAGTTAAAAACAAAATTATTTTTTAAATTATTTTATTCTAGCAAATATTTTAATCATTTTTTTTTGTCTTGAATAAAAATATATTTTAGTTTAGTTTTCTATAAGTGAATATATCACTTTTTTAAACAAGGTGGTTCTTCAAAATTGCAAAATTTTAATGGCATCTATCGAATTAAAAAAATTTATTATTTTTGAAAATTTTAATGGCTTAGAAACACTATGAATATTTTTTTCAAAAATTAATGGAATTTTTTTTTTTTTTTTTTAAATTATATCTTTTGGATTAATTTCTATAAAGCTTGATTATTAAATAAAAGAAATTTGTAAAAATAAAAAGCACATTTCAAATAATTTTAAGTGTTGCTACTTTTGGCTTATCATTATTCTAAGCAGGTTTTTAGAATAGGGCTTTTTTTACATCTCAGTATCGTTTTGACCTTTGATTTATAGTACCCAGGGTAAGTTGATGATTCCAAATGTGCAGACCGCCACTAAGATTGGAAAAAAACGGTAACATTAGTATGAGCTCGAACGAAACGCATTCATACTTTTCCATTCAATCCAGACTTACAAAAAAAAAAAAATCATCAATCATAAACAATATTCTGGTATTAAAAAATTCTCAACTATATTATCAGGCAGTGTTTTCTTTTTCTTTTCTATAAAATGTGTGGGTGAGTGACAAAATCTAAATGTCCGCATGTGTTGTATTATTATTAATATTGTTTCGATACACATTCCATATGTTGAAAATGAATCGAAATAAAATTAAATATATAAATTGTAAAATGACAGCTGTTAAAAAAAGGAATATTTACATTATTAATCGGCAAAAAAAAAAAAAAATTAAACAGAAAATAGCGAAGAAAAATATGAAAGAGCAAAGCTAATAGTGAATGAATAAATTTTTTTCCTTTCGTCTTAAAATAAAATTGCAGTTTAGAATTAAGCATTTCCTAATAATGATTTGAAACTAAAAAAAAGATTTTTCAAAAAGAGCAACAATTTTTAAAGACAAACAAAAGAACACAATAAACATCAATGAGAAATTTTCTATTTTCATATCTGTTGAAGATATTTTCTTTAAATGAAAATTTCCCTTGTGTTTAAATTTAAAGTAAACGTTTCATTATTTCCAAATGAAGTAAATATTAAAGAAAGTAATTATACATTTTGCGACAAAATTTTTAAATTTAAATAGTTCATTAATAAAAAAATTAATTTTTTTTTAAAAATAATATTTCACTTTTTTTTCTTCATTTGTACTTTCCAATTAATATCAAATTAATGAAACATTTTTCTCGATGCTTTATGTATTATAAAAAATAATATAAAATTGAGCCCCTAGATAAAATAATTTTTGTATTTGAAAATTTTTGTTTAGAAAATAAAATAAATAATTTCTATAATTGATTTAATTTTTGTAAAATAAAATTTAATTTCTAGAGAGCTCAATTTTAGTTCATTCTTAAAATACAAATAAAAGTACGTTTACCTTTCTTATAACAAAAAGAAAACTTTAAAAAAACAATACCAACCTTCAGCAAAAGGATCAACTCGTTCAGGTGAAATTTTCATGAGACGTCTCTTTTGTCTGTAATCATCTTCTCTCTCAATTATTTTCGCTGTTCGTCGTTCTGCAAAAGGATCGTAATCCTTCTGGCTCTGGAAACAAAAAAAAAAAAAAAAAAACGGATAAGAAAAATTAATTTTTTTTAGTAAATTATATAAACGAAAATTTGAGAAATAAAATCGAGAATTTTCTCTGCTTTGTAAAAATAAATAAAATTTTAAGAATTTCCTGAAAAACAATTTTAATAAAAAGAATATTTTCATATTTCTGCAATATAAAATTAAAAAGTCAGAATATCATATGAAAGTACATTGAATGTACTTAATATTAAGCTTCAAGAATTTTATACTGATAACTTTAAACCATAATATAAAATATTTTTTAAAAATAAAATTTAATTCTAATTTTTACGTAACCTTTTATAATCATTTTTAGATTTAATTTACAGATTTGAAAACGTTAAAAAATTATCAAAAATAAATTAAGCGAATGTAAAAAAAAAAAAGATTATTACGAGTTATAAAATTTTTCTAAAAATAAGGCGCAACGACTTTAGGTGAAATATAATGAATTGATTGAGTTAATTAATTTTTTAATAGAATTCAAAATTATGAAAAATTACAATTTTTTAAAAATAATTTCTATTATTTTTCATCGGCAATTTTTTTCTACGTTTTTCTCATGATTCTGACGATTAATTTGTGTAGATTAAAAAAATTTTAATTTATTAAAAAAAATTTTGTTTATAAAATAGAATAATAAATTAAATGATGTAACCGATTAAAATTTAACTGGTAATAAATCTTTTTAAAATTCAATTTTTTGAAAAATTCTTCCTTGCAAGAAAGTTTTATTTAAAAAGAACACAAGAATGTTAAAAAAACAAAACATTAATTATTTAAGAATAAATTAACAAAATTTATAAATACATTGAAAATAGTAATTTTTTTTAAATATCTGATTACAAAATTAACATAACTAATCCTTAAAGCTTTATCTATTTTTATTTTTGTATATGGAACACTACAATAAATATTTAGTAACCCAATTATAATCTAATAATGTGACCGCGGGGAAATATGTATAATTAACTTTTTGTCATCTTTTTTTTTTACATTTTGACAGTTTTGAGAATTTATATTTAAATTTAAAGAATTTTTTTTTTTATTTCAAAAAATGGTTTGAACTTGAAGATTTGAGAAACTAAAAAATTTCAGAGCTTTTTCATGATATTCAGAAACTTTTTAAAATTCCATACTGTTTTTATGATTTTCAAGTTCCGTACGAACCCTGAATAAATAATTAATTGAAATTTTTTAAAATTATAAAAGAAAGTTAGTACAAATTTATTTTTAAATAAATGAAAAGGTAAACTCACTCGAGAAACATCATTGAGTACTGAAGCGGGAGCTGTGTAACCAGGTCTATTTTTGCTGAATGTTGACGAGTCATAATCATCATCCTGAGAATGAAAAAACATTATTAATTTTATACATTACTCTAAAAAGAAACTAAATTTTAAAAAATAATTTATTTTCTTTTGAACTTATTAAGAACTTCTAATCTTTTTATTATAAACACATTTTATTTCAGATGATAATTAAATATTTAAAAAAATTACTGTCAAGTTTAAGTACATTAAACATTTAATAAATTATTATTTTCTAAAAATGACGTTTTCAGGCCTCGGATCGACTTAAAGGCACAAAAAAGTCGAAAAAGTCGATTTTTTTTATTTTAACTAGAATATTTTACAGATTTTTAAATAAATCTTTTTTTTTTAATAATAATACTTTTGGAAGGGTTAAAGTTGAAATTTTTAGAAATAATTGAATTTCAAAAGATTTTGTTAATTTTCAGACAATAATTAAATTTTACAGAACTAAAAATAATTTATCAAATAATTTTAGATAACATTTTTTAAATTTAATTAAATATTCAAAGATTTACAATTGAGATTTTTGAAATTAATTGAACTTCAAGTGATTTTTAATAAAAAATTTTGGATGATTTCAAAAAAAAATTTATTAGAAATTGCAGACAAAAATACAATAATTTGAAAACCATTTTTAATTGAAAAATGGTTTCAGATAATTGAATTTCCTTAGAGTTATAATTGAAATTATAAAATTTCAAAAAATTTAAAAAAAATTAAATTTTAGAAGCTTTTAAATTCAAATTTTTGAATTTTTGAAAAATTTCCAATTATTTTGGGAAATAATTGAATTTTAATTGAAATTTTGAATAATAATTTAATTTTAATTGATTTTTGATTGAAAATTTTGATAATAATTAATGTTGAATTGAAAATTTGGAAAATAATTGAATTTAAATTAAAATTTTGGATAATAATTTAATTTTAGTTGGTTTTTGATTGAAAATTTTGAAAATAATTGAATTTTTCCAATTATTTTGGGAAATAATTGAATATTAATTGAAATGTTGGATAATAATTTAATTTTAATTGATTTTTGATTGATAATTTTGATAATAATTAATTTTAAATTAAAATTTTTAAAAATTATTGACTTTTATTTGATTTCAAATTGAAATTTTTTAAAATAATTGAATTTTATTTGATATTGAATTGATTTGTGATTTTGAATTAAAAAATTTTGGTAATTTTTTTTGATATTTTTTTAAAATTATAAACAATTGTTAAATTTCATAAAAATTTTAATTGAAAAATAATTTGAAATAATTGAATTTGTGATGAATTTCATTAAAATTATTAAAAATAATTGATTTAGTAAAAAATTTTAGTTAAAAATTTGTTAAATAATTGAAATAAAGAAAATCTGAAGATCTGCATTTTATACTAAAAAAAATATATTTTATTTACAAATTTTTTTTTAAAAAATGTAAAAAAAGTCGAAATAGTCGCATTTTATTAAAATAAGTCGAAAAAAGTCGTATTTTTGAAAAAAAGTCGGAAATAGTCGAAAAAGTCGTATAATCCGAGGCCTGGATTTTTTGTGTTAAAAAACGTAAAAATAAGTGAAAAAATACGAATTTGAAATTTTTTGATATTACAATACTTCGTCAATGAGGAAGGAAAATAAAATAATATTTTATTATTTATAAATGGGGCATTCTATGGGAAATTTTCATTAAAAAATTTTTTTTTTGTTAGAACGAAGCTGAAGTACGCAACATTTATGATAAACGATTTTTTAAGAAATAATTTTTTTAAATAAAAATTCTATAATTTTTTGCCTATAAAGTATTTTTTTTATAATTTGTTGATTAATGAAAACTACAAGAAATATTTTTTAGGTAAAAAATTATAGAATTTTTCATTTTAAAAAATTTTTTCTTTAAAAGTTGTTTATCATAAACGTTGCGTACTTCAGTTTTGTTGTGCGAAACATTTTTTTTTGAAATCTATATGAAGACCTTTTAGACCAACCAGAAATCCAACTCTGTTCAGACAGTCTTTTCAAAGAACAAACTATGTAATAAATTCTGTTATAAATAGGATAACAAGAGAAGCTAATGAGTACCATAACAACCTTGATTTTTATGGTATTTCTTTAAGTAAATTTGTATGTAAGCTACGCTCTAAAATTTTTGATAATGCTTGAGAAATAACAAAACATTGTTTCGCACTGTCATTTTTCTTATGTTCTTTTTTTTTTTTTTATATACTTTAGTACTCTTGTACGAAAGGGCATTGCCCGTATATATATGTAAATAAATAAATAAATAAAAAATAAGGAAATACGTATTTTTTTTTTATTTTTTTATTTGATGAAAATAAAGGAAGTATGATTTTTTGAAATTTAACGTCAACGAAGGAAGTGTGTTTTTGGAACATTTTTTTAATCTATTGTACTAATAAATTAAAAATTATACTATATATGAAATTTGTTCATTTGTATAATTTTTAATTTATTAGTACAATAGATTAAAAAAATGTTCCAAAAACACACTTCCTTCGTTGACGTTAAATTTCAAAAAATCATAACTTCCTTCATTTTCATCAAATAAAAAAAAAAAAAAAAATACGTATTTCCTTATTTTTCATATATAGATTTCAAAAAAAAAAATGTTTCGGAGAAAAAAAAAAATTTTGAATTGAAAATTTCCCATGAAATGCCCCAAGTGCAAATTTTCACTTTTATAGTTTTATTATTTGCAAAATTATCATTTAATAATAACTTTATGGAGAAAAATAAATCAATAAAATTAAAACAAAAAGGGAATAATTTATTTAGTTTAAAAAAAAAAAAAAAACATTTGCAATTTAAAAATTTTTACCTCCATTTCATCTTCAACAACTGTTGTTGAATATTTCATGTTATCGAATCTATTGGCTTTGTCATAAATGTCTGTATCGTAAAATCCAGTCGTTCCCAAACCGACTTGGTCAATTTCGCCTCCCATTGTAATGTCATTTTCATGATCTCTCTGATTGACAATTTCCTTTTTTCTCGACTGGAATTCACGAATTTGTGCTTCGATGTCTGAAATAATTTGAAAAAACATTATTTCTCACTTTAGATCAATTTTAATTCTAAACAAAAGGGAAAAAGAAAGGTTATTTGAATAAAAATTGAGAACTTTGCATCACAAAAGAATCGATTATCACATTTTTAGGTTATGTTTTTCTATAATTTTTTTTTTTTTTTTTATTGACAAGTTATTAATTTATTTTCATTTAAAATTAATAAAAATTACTCTCTAATTATATAAATAATTTTAAAATTACAAAATTTTTGTTTCACGCTAAATAGGAAGTTGAATTTTTCATTTCTTCATGATGAAAATTTTATAGCGTTTGAGATTATATATTTAATAGAAAATATGAAAATAATTGTTTCACTATCATGTAAATATTAAATGACTTTTAGTTTGAAATAAATGATAAATTGCTTGCAAAAATTAGAGGAAACCAAAAAAAAGAAACGTTGTTGTTTTTGGAAATGCTGTGTTCAAAAGAAAAATGGTTTAAATTCTTACCTTCGTGAGTCCGTGGAATGGAATCCATTGTGGACTGTTGTGATGTACTTTAATAATTGAAATCTTTCAATATATCGTTATTTTTCACTATAAAGTTTTGATTTAACAATAAAGTGTAAATTAAACACAATTAAACAGATTGAAAAAAAAATTTATGCAAATTTGACAAACTGACAAACATTAACAATTCGGTCAATAGCCGCCATTTTGAAGAATGTGAGGGAATAATGGTAGGTTCACAAGACAGAATTGTGAAACAATGCTTATTTAGGGTGAATTTACATTAAATGATAATTAAAGGTGAAATCATAGCGCTATTTTTTGATCAGTAAACCAATTAAAATTTAAGTTACAAGGGAAATAATGCCTCCTTGTGATTTTACACTTATGTAATTATCATATTTCATGTCTCCTTTCTAAACTTTGTATAGTTAAAGTTTTTTTAAATTAATGGTTGACGTCTTTGCCATTTATTTGGTAATTTTACCAAGAAATTAATTTTTATTTTCATTTTCATTTTCCTCAACAATGACATGTTTTATTTATTGTATTAAAATAAAAAAAAATCCTTTAGTAATTTTTTTTCCGTCTATTTTTTTTATATAGACATAAAATTTGTCATTATTGAGGTTATGTAAAAATGAAATGATGAGAAAGTTGTTTTTTTTAAATAAAAAAAAAAATTGTATATAAATGTTTTTTTTTTTTTTTGATTATAGAGGAACATTTTAAAATGTCCGGTCTGATTCGCCTTCGTGCTCTACAAGGCTTAACAAAAAATGTGAGTCTATTGACGAAAAAGCAAAATTTTTATCGTAAAATTGGTACGTCATCGAAAAAAAATGTTACCGAAGTGGCAAGTGAGAATTCCGAACTTTATCCAGCTCATAAAAATTGGGTGAGCTGGGGATACAGTACAACTGATAAAAGAATTGATCGTCATGCAATGCATTCAATATTTTTTTTCACCGTAACAATTTGCCTTGTTTTTGGTAGTTATTATGTAATGTTTCTACCAAATAAAAACATGTTAGATTGGGCTCAACGTGAAGCTTATTTGGAATTACGACGAAGGGAAAAACTTGGTCTTCCACCAATTGATGAAGATTATTTTGATCTTTCAGAATTTCATCTACCAACTGATGAAGAACTAGGTGATACTGAAGTTATTATTTAATTCTTTTCTAACATTGATGCATCTTCTAAATGTGGTAGTATTTCAAATAAAAACTTCACGTACTGCTAATGTTTTTATATAAAAAAAAAAATAAAAAATTGTAGTTTAATTCTCAATTTATTAATTTATAAATATTTTTGTTCAAAAGTGAATGAAATATTTAAAAAAAAAATACAATTACATCTCAATTCATTGTAAATAGTGTTAAGAAAAATATAAATTTACTGTATAGATATTTCTTTTTTTTTTTTAATGTTAAAAAAATCTCGATTAGTTGAATTAAAAATATAAAAACAATGTAAAATATGCATTTGAATTTCTTTTTATTTTTAATGTTAATATAAAATACACAAAATTATTGCGGAAAAGAAGAAAAAAATTTTTGTAATTTTTTTCAAAAGTACAAGAATTGTAAAATTTTAAAAAATTTATTCTGTAATTTACATAATAAATTCTTAAAATTCAAAACGTTAAAAATTTGTTAAAATTACTCTTGTTTTATTGACAAACAAATAAAAGATATTAAATTCCACATTCGAAAATAACGATAAAATAAATATTTCTTCTTTAAAGAAGAAAGAGTTATACGTTATCATTTGATTAATTTTTATTTCATCTACTTTTTTTTTTTTTTTTTTTTTTTGATAATTTACCTTTTTCAACTTTCTCATATGATTCGATTAATTTGCGGATGTAATATTTTTAAAAATAATTAAATTTTCAATGTAAGAACATTGATTTTTTAGTTTAAAAAGAATTTGTTTTAATATTTACAAAATTATTATTTAGGCAAAATTGCAATAAAAAATCTAAATTTAAATTAATTGAAGCATTTATTGATTCAAATTTTTTAAACAATTTGCAAATTTTATCGAATGAATCTTAAAATTAACGAAATTTCAATTATATACCTAAAGAATAATCGATTTAAATTTAAATTTCTCCATTTTTAATTTGTCCAAATTTTGATTGATTTAAGTTTCAAATTATCTAATTATCCGAATATCAATTTGTCCAAATTTTAATTGATTTAAGTTTCAAATTGTCCAAATTTTAATTGATTTTAGTATAAAATTATTTGAATTTTAATTAATTTAAGTTTCAATTTTTCCAAATTTTAATTAATTTAAATTTCAAATTATCCGATTTACAATTTATCAAAATTTTAATTGATTTAAGTTTCAAATTATTCGAATTTTAATTAATTTAAGTTTTATATTATTTGAATTTTAATTATAATTGAAATTATAAATTATCCAAATATTAATTGATTTAATTTAAAAATTATCCGTCCATTTACCTAAATTTTAATTTTTTTTTTCTTCAAATTATTATCCGTATTTTAATTTGTTTGGATTTTTATTGATTAAAACTGTTATAATTTCAATTCCTGATGGAAAATTTGAATAGCTTCAAATTATAATTATTATTTTGCACGTTAATTGGTTTTAACTTACAGTTTTTTAACACCTATTTTCGGTAATTTCTCACCTGTTTTCGTAAAAAAGGTAATGTGATTCCTGTTCTAGTGAAAATACTTCAAAATAGTAGAAAAACACATTTTTTGTAACATTAAATTATTATATTTCTAATTGAAGAAAAATTTTTTTTTTTTGGTCGGAAAAAAGTTTTTAATGTTAATTGAAAAATTTATTCTTATGCAACCCTGAAAAAACATTACAAAAAAGAAGGAAAAAAAATACGTTACGATACTTATCAAGTGTTTATATAAACAATTATTACAATCGCACATTTACATAAAATTTTTTAAATTCACGCTTTATTTTCACGTTTCAATAATTCTATATATAAGGTATCTACGAAGAAATTTCGTAGCACAATTTCTTACAAATACATAAATACCAATTTTCTATAATCCATTCCTTTATCAAATTATTTAAAAAAAAAAAAAAAAATTAATTCAATTTAAAAATGATATTGATTAATTTAATATTCTTTTTTGCATATATTTATATACAATTAAACATGGCAGATGGTATCAAACAAATATAGAATGAATAGAAAAATTTCATATGATTGAAAAATTCAATATATTTATATTTAAAAGAAATATTTATGTATGAAAATTAAAAATACAATTTAATATTACATTTCTTTTGAGAAAAAAAAATGTATTTACGAATTTTAATTTACATATTCACTCTCTACTTCAAGTTAAATGAAAATCAACTCAAAATATATATATTATCTTCTTAAGAAAAAAAGAAAGAAAATTCCCGGTTAATAAATCAATAATAAAAAACCAAAAAAAAAAAAATACTTTAAAAACAATGCAAAAAATGTGCCATGCTTTTTATAATTTTTAAAATTACAATTTTCTTATCTTACTTAGCAGAATTTGTATTCCATTTAAAAAAATAATAATGCACATATAAAATACAAAACTTAATAAAATTGGTAAAGCAGTCTGCAAAAAAAAAAAAAAAAAAAAAAAAAAAAAAAAAAAAAAACAAGAAAAAGAAAGAAAAACAAAAACGATAAAACGAAATTTTTCTCTGATTAAAAAGTTCTTATTGTGTCGAAGCCGTTGTTGGTGGAGGCACAGAATGAGATGTTGATAAATCAGGTTGTCTCATGGGTTGATAAAAAGAGGGATTTTGCGGCATAGCAGCACTAACAGTAATTGGAGGCATTCCAGGCAATGAAATTGGAGTGACAATTTGCGATTGTGGCACACCGTATGGTAATGTTGTCGATGGAACAGTTGATGTTGGTATTGGATTATAAATTTGTTGCTGACTACCACCGAGAGTCGGGACATTGCCAATTGTATTGATATCAAATGGAAGCGGTGGTAAAGGTGAAGTTTGTGGCATTCCAGGAATATCTGGAGTACTTTGATATGTCGTATGTTCAATATCTAAAACAGAAAAAAATAATAGAATTTAATTAATTTAAAATCGAACAAATCCGAGTTAAAAAGATGTAAGCGATACAGGGAGGAATAAATTTTCTAAAATTTTAGAAATAAAAAAAATTAAATTTTTTGAAAATAATTGCAAATTCAAGTGATTTTTTTATTCCAAGTTTTGATTATTTCTCTTGATGAAGAATTTATTAGAAATTAATTCAAAAATTTAATTAAAAATTTGTTAATTAAAAAATTTTTTCAGATAATTGAATTTTCAAAGAATATTATAAAAATCATTAAAACTAATTTGACTTTCAGACAAAAACTGCAATTTTTATCAAATTTTTATAAAAAAAAGAAAAATAGGCATTACATATCTATTTTTTTTATCAGAAAGCAAAAAAAAAAAAAAAAATTCATAAAGTCGTGAAAGTGAAATAGATTGTTTTTTTAAGTTTGCAAATTGCAAAGTTGAGGGTAATTTTTATTAAGAAAAAAAAAAATTGAAATTAAATTTAATTAATAAATTTTTCAATTAAGTTTTATATTTGAAATAAAAAAAAAAAAAAATGTTGCGATAAAATAAGAAACAAATCAAATAAACGTATAGTTTAAAACTAATGAATTATTAAACTTACTTGGTAACACGGTTTGCGGGGAGGAAAACAAATGTGCTGTTGAATTAGTCGAGCCTGGTATGTCGACTAAAACTGAACTAATTGGTGCAACTCCAGGATTTGGTGGTGCAACTGTAAAAGCAACTTGAGCCTGAGGAGCAGGTTCTGTTGAAACAATTGTTGATGCCTGTGGAGTTTGTACAAAACTCGTGGGAATTGTAAATCCAGTAGGAATTGTCACTGACGTACTTCCAACATTAGCAGACACTTGTGACATTATTGGATTCGTAACTTGGGTTGTGACAACATTTGCCTGATTTGCCTATAATCATTATTTATCAAATATTACAAAGTATATAAAAAAAAATATATATATGATTAATTATATAATGAATTTTATTTTAATTTTAAAATATGATTTTTATATAATAAATTTATTTAATTTAGACAATAAAATAAATTTATAATTAAATAATTGAATTTAAAAAATTAATAATTACTAAATTACACATTATAATTGGAAATTGAGGTCTTTAAAAACAACTTCTTAATAATAATTTAATAAATTATTATAAAATGTACATAAAAAAAATTTTTTTTTTATTAATTAAAAAATTTATTTATTGAAAAAGATCAAAAGGGATCAAACAATGCATACCACATAAGAATTCATTGGTTTGGTCTCAGTTATACTTCTAATTGGTATACGATGTAGGTAACCATATCCAATGCCGCAGCCCAAACTAAAAGAAACAATTCATTTATGTAATTAGTATTTTTAACAGTTAATTAAAAGAAAATTAAAAATAATAATAATTAAGAGTAAAAATTTCAACAAATACTTTTTTTATTATAAAAAAAAATAATTATTTATTTTTAACAACTTTTTATATTTTTTTTTCATTAGAAATGTAATTGAAAAATTTTGTTTTTTTTTTTTAAATATATGTAAATTTTTAATCTTTCTTTTAAAAAATGTGTAATTTTTCTCTCTCTTCATTTTGAATATATATTTTACCTTCCTTCACCTCCCCATTTATTATTGGGAATAATCGTGACTTCCCGACATGAATCTAAATCCGTATTATAAACATAAAGTTTAAGCGATCGTGATTCATATCCTTCGATTAAACTAAAGAGATCTTCACTTTCGTGTAAAATCGAATCAGCACCAATAATGTAATCTGTAAATGATTGTAATCCAGCTAATTCAGCTGGTGAAGACGGATGAACTTCCTGGGAGGCGAGAAAAATTATTTATTTAATAATATTGTATATTTTAAACAAAAAAATTAATTAAATTATTATTAAAAAGAAAGAAAAAAAATCAATTTTTACAAGTTTATTATGTAGAGAGTTTGATAAAAAATCGAAAAAGAAGGTTTTTAAAATTTTTATTTCTCGAAAACGACCAGTTGATCATAAAAATTTTTTTTTAATTTTAAAAGTAGTTATTTATAATTTCTAAAAAAAAAATTGGTTGTACTTTTTGTTGCCTTATATTTGGTATTTTTCCTTAATAATAGGTGAAAAATTAAAAAAAAGTAGAGCTTGAAAAAATTTTTTGTATTAAAAAAAAACACACATTTTTTTCGTGATTTAACATCAAAAAATGAAGGAGAAAATAAAAAAAAACATTTATTCTTTAAGGGTTCACGACCTGTGAGTATTAGGTACTAAATATAAGGCTGTGTGTAACAGAAAAAACAAAAAAAAAATTTCTTTTTTTTAAGAAAATACAAAGCACTACATATAATTTTTGAGAAATAAGTTTTGAAAAACCTCCTTTTTTCGACTTATTACCGAACTGTTCCCTTATAGATCAACTTTCGTTTGAGATATGTTTAATATATATTTAATGTGCGTTTAATATTATATTAAATATTGAGTCTTAGAAAAAGTATAAATTTCTGGATTCTATTATATAACAATTTTTCTGTATTTTGAAACTTTTTTTTGAAATCGACTAAAAATTAATGAATTTTATTTTTATTATTACCCAAATGTGTACTTAATTTACATATTTTTTTTTACAATTATTATAATTCAATATCAATATTTTTTAAGACAAAAAATTCAGAAATAAAAAATTAAATGAAATTAAAAATAAATATTTAGAAAACAAAGAAGAATACCTTCGTAAAATTTTAGTAAAATAAGTGGTAAACTATGTCGACATTCAAATTCAATTACAAAACCACAAATTTTTTAGTGATTTCAAAATAATTTCCGAAAAATTTCGAAATTGTTTTCTGGTATTATTTTTAAATATATATATATATATATATATATATATATATATATATATATATATATTTAATAATAATATATAATAATAAATAATAATCTCAGAAGACAATTTTTTACTTTTTATTTAATTATAAACAAGGTTCGTAAAAATATGTTGAATAATTATACATAAATAAACTAAAAATATGTAATTAAATTTTATGGCCTTTTCCGGTTTTTCAAGGTAAAATTTCAGAAAAAAATTTAATTTTTAAGTAATTATTATCATATTTAAACAATAAAATTTCAAAATAAATTTTCAAAACAAAATTTTAAAAAAATTCTAAAATAGTAAAAATATAAATCTTTAACCCCTAAAGGACGTAAACTTTCATTGGTTAAAATTTCAATGTTAACAATTTTTCAATTTAAATTTTTAAACAAATTCTTTCTTGTAAGAAAGTTTCATTGAAAAAAAGCACAAGAACGTTAAAATCATTTACGAATAAATTTACAAGCCGAATGTTTTGAACGTTCAAATGAAGGAAATATTTTTTTCAATCTATAAATTATTAAAATTTATGATGACGAAGGTAAAATAAAACAGTTAATTAAACAATTATTAAATTAATAATTTTTTTTTAGATATTTAAAACAATATTTTGTAATAAAATTCGTACTTAAAGAAGTTGCAAAAAAAAAATGTTGATTTGAACGTTCAAAACTTTTGGCTCATGATAAATTTACAAATTAGGAAAAACATTTAAAATAGCAAATTTTTAAAATTTCTAATTGAATAATTAACATAACTTCTTCGTTTAGGCATAATTTTTTTTTTCAGATTTCTACGTTTTTCAGAAAATTATCCTTAAATTAAAAGAACATTTTTTAATTCAAACAAAAAAAAATGGTTTGAACCTGAAAATTTGAAAAGCTTAAAAAAATTCCAGTACTTTTTTATGATTTTTAGAAACTGTAAATTTCAATATCACTTTTTTTATTCTGATTTCCAGTTTCTTTACGAACATTGGTAACAAAAAAAAAAAAAAAATTTGATTTTATGAAAATCATGAAATAGTGTCTTACATTGATGTGCCTGAAGTTCTGAAAGTTCAAATGAACAAAAAATTTGTTCACTAATTTTTTAATTTCAAAATTTTATTATAAAATATTGCTTTTTGTTTCAAAAAATAAGTTAATAATTTATTGAATGTTTAATTTATAAATTTTTGTTTTTAATTGCTGTAGTAATTTTACAATAAAATTTATAGACAAAAAAAAATGATTTCGTACTTTTGAACGTTCAGAACTTAAGGTAATTAATTGCATGTAAAAAAAAATTTGTATTTGAAATGAAAATTTTTTTTTTTGAAAATAATATTACCTCAACAGCTCTCGGGTAAAATTTAATAGAATTAAATATTAATTTTGTAAGTTAGAAGAAATAATATTAAAAAAAAAAAAATGATAATTTTATACATGTATAAAAAAACAACTTACAAGGACATGCCAAATGTTTTCATTAGCTCCTTCAAAGGAGCAAAATCGAATGCTAACTCCAAGTAAACCTTGTCCTCCCCAAGTCATACTTGGTACAATTACAGTTTCCCTAACAGATTGTGTTTTACTACTATATACAGTAATCTGCAATTCCTTATCTATTCCATTTTTTAAAAGTTCCTTTAACGTGTCATTATCTTGATCCTATTGAGAAAATATTTAACAATTATTTCAATAAACAATCGACATCACTTTATTTCCTCTTTACATTCACTTGATTTCAATTTAAAGTATAAAATTCAAATTCAAAAATAATTTTTTTTTTTCGCATCTGTTAAGAAAATAATGTAACTTTTTTTTTGTGTGTGTGTATTTTTTTTTAAATAAACTTACCAGTCTAGTGTTTCCAATAGCTACAATAAAATCGAAAAAAGCCTCAAGACCGGCTTTTTGACCTGGTGAACCATCTTGTACCTGTGTTTAAAATAGAAGTTGTCATATTTTTGTATATTTTAAAAGTTTCATCATTGTGCAGGATTTACGTGTATATTTATATATAGAATATATTTTTTTGAAAATTAGGTTAAGTGATTTTGACAGATCATCATACCCGGAGAACGTGATAACCTTCAGTTCCGCCACCGGGAACTTCAATACTTTGCGATGATCCCATATTAAAACAAGGAAGACCGTTTAAGCCCCTTGACACAAATAATTAGCAAACATTAAAAATACTGTTTAATTGTTAATTCAATGTTAAGTTTTTCCTGTAAAAATACGTGGCACAAGTGCCATACAATAGGCATAAACTATATAAATTAAGAAAGATGGTAAAACATTAGAAATGATTTTCATGCATTAAGGTCTGTTCATAATGCACATTTTTGTGAAAATTTACAAATTAAAAAATTTATTGTAATTTTGTCTCTGGTTTTGTTTAATCCTTTTTTTTTTAATTCCACCAACAGAATAATAAAAATTAATTCTTAATTTTCCTGGCAACAATTTTTTATTTCTAGTTGTTAGTTATTGACTTTATAAACAAAGATACGAATATCTAAATATTAAAAAAGGAAAATAAGGAAAGGACGTGTTTTTTTGTAGTTTAAAACTTTTTTCTGAAATAAAAAATGATTTCAGGTTAAAATATTCGAAAAATGATAAACGAAGGTATAAGTAACATCGCTTTTCTGCTTATTTATTACATAAATTAACGGAAAAATAATAAAAAAAAAAAGCTATAATTATAAATATAGGGTGTTTTCGGGAGCTGCTGTGAGTATACTGTCAGTATGTTGTGATTGGCTGATCCATCAGCATGTTTATTCTGATTGGGTAATTTTTTACTGTCAGTATACTGTCAGCAACTCCCAAAAACACACATAAGGTTATTCAAGTTGGGTGTGGGAAAGCCAAGATGGATGATTGCTGGTGCACAAACATCCGGCCTATCAGCCTATCAGCATTCCCACGAGAAATTTCTCGTGGGAATGAATGCTGTGCACCAGCCATCATCCATCTTGGCTTTCCCACACCCAACTTGAATAACCTTACATATTAGGCTTTGTCAGTTCATCGAGATATTTCGAGTTCAAGATATGACGACAGAGGCCTGGAGGGACAACAAACAGACGACACAATGTTATTCTTATGGAGAAAAAAATTAGTTTCCACTTTCATCAATTTTATTCATATTTTAAACATGGAAAACGCTTGTTGACATATAATAAAATGAAAATGTGTGTTAATAATTAATTTTGTTATATATTTGATTCAATTGCATTGATAGATTCTCTGAATTCGTGACAGTTTATTTAATCCCCAAAATCGTATATATATAATATTACGATAAATCTTTGTATGTAGTACATACTATATATTTGTAATTTTGAATATATAAATACATTTAAAAGAAATAAAAATGTTTTCGAAAATACTTTTCCTTTGAAACATTTCTGTATAATTATGTAAATAAATATTTTAGAATGAAACAATCCAGAGAGCAGAAGTCTTATATTAACAATTACTCGTTAAATAATGATTAAATAATAAAACAGTAAATTAACATCCGGAATGTCTATTAATTAAAATCATTATTAATTATTTCTAAAAGATGAAGTTTCTTATCGGAGATGAGATTTTGATAATTTTTAACCACTAAGATTCGTAAATCATGCATGCTAAAACTATTGCGCAGCTGTAAAGGTTAAAGTAAACTATTGCACAGCCTTTGAAGTTTTTAATTTTTAGTAAAGAAAAACATGCAAGAACATGGACGTGTTCATGTACAAGTACTTATACATGAAATTGTACAAGATCATGTACATTTTCTTGTACAAGATTCAGCGTGAAAAAATACATGAAAATGCAGTATCGTTGTGTTTCGGGAAAAAAAATTTCTTTGAGCTAATCGACAAAAACTGATAAAAATCCTGAATTAAGGGCACATATAATTTTTTTTGCCGAAACACTACGTCAGTTTATTTCTTTGTATTTTTTCCTGCTGAATCCGAATACGATGTCAGAATTGTCAGATTGGCTCAAATTCCAAAAAACTGATTTTAAATTTTTTGAGTTTTTTGCAATTATCTCAAAACTTTGAGCGAATCTAATAATTCTGACTTTGGATTCAAATTCAGTGGTAAAAAATACATGGAATTACACTATCGCAGTGACATTCAAAATTTTTTTAACTTTTTGATTTTATTTTTCTTTCTGAGCAGTTTTTTGAGTTTATCTCAAAAATAAAAATCAACCTGGCAATTCTCACTTCGGATTCGGATTCAGCGGAAAAAAATGCATGGAAATAGACTAGTGAGTAGTGAAGTGTCTCGCCAAACCACTTTTTACTTTTTGTGTGCCTGATGTGTTATTATTAATTTTTATCAAAAACTGTAGAAGGGGGAGAGGATTAAAATTTTAGTGAAATATGAACAGTGGATTTTTTAAAAAATCACAACTACTGTATAACAGAGTGAAAAAAAATTGGATCGTTTTTTAATTAATTTATTTTTACATTAATTAATATTTCGAAAACAAAAAAAAATTTATTTAATTTGTTTATTAAAAGCATATATTTAAAACTTCATTTTAAGGGGTAAAAAAAAGAAATAAAAATTGTCCTTTATTAAAAAAAAAATGAAAAATATTTTTGATTTTCAAAAAAAGGGGTAAATTTGGAATATTTTAAAAAAAAATTTTGCACCATTCGAAAGAGTAGGAAAAAATCTTTCGAAATCATATAGGTCAACATTTTTTTCATCCCTTTTATACAATAGTTATGATTTTTCAAAAAATGCAATGCTCACATTTTGGCAATTGGATCACTTCAGGAATTTCGCCCTAAATGTAAAATGGACTGAGAAAAATGAATAGACTCCTGGTGAGATATTGTTATCTATATTTCTGTATTTTTTTTCATCCTCGCTCCAATCAGAGATCATGGAGCGCAGCAAACGCATTATCGATGAGTGATACATAATAAAATTCTTCAAAAATTCAATTATCTAAAAGCATTTTGCAATTAAAAAGATTTTTAAGTTCAATTTTTGTCTGTAATTTCTAATAAATTTTTCAATTATTTTCCAAAATTTTAATTGAATTTTAATAATTTTCAAAATTTTAAATTCGAAATCAAGTAAAATTCAATTATTTTCAAAAATTTCAATTCAAAATTAACTAAAATTCAATTATTTTCAAAATTTTCAATTTAAAATCAAATAAAATTCAATTATTTATTTATTTATTATAGTTTATTTGTTTTTGAACTACTAGTTTATGCAAAAGAGTAACATTGAGCTTTATTCATAACATTCTTAAAATAGAAAATTATTGACTGTACAGTTTCCTCAGTAGCTGGACATCAATACAGAAATCAATCACTGTTAATGTGTCGTCGCTTATTCGTAAAAATTGTTCTCTAATATCTCTATAAGAGTCGCATTCTATTAGTAAAAATGGTAAAGTTCACTCCCCCTCAAAATGAAACCTCCACAACATTGGTTGTCTTTCAACATTAAAATCTTATTTTTAACAATTATTCTTGAATTATAGGTTTTAAAGATATGATGTACTTTTTCGTTTCGACTTATAAATATAATAATATTCGACATTAAAAACTTGTTTTTCTTTTCTTTTAATAAGTCATAATTTTATTTTAGTCATTGTAAATATATAATATACACTTCCAACGACGTCAGATAAACCTTTCGACATCACACGTATGTCATTTTCAATATCAATATGGATACTTCAAAGAAAAAATTTTTTTTATTAATTTAGTTAACCTCAAAACATTTAATTAATGTCCATGTTTAATATTTAAGTACCTTATTTAAGTTCCTCATGTCCTTGTAACCACGAGGTAAATATTAATCAAGGACATTAATTAAATGTTTTGTGGTTAACTAAACCCTATTGAAAAAAAACACGTATAATTTATACGTATAATACGTATAATTACACGTATAATAATACGTATAAATATACGTATATTTATACGTATTATTATACTTGTCAATATTTTATAATATTTAGGTACATATTAATAAACAAAAATATATTCCATATTTATATATTTCTAAATATTAAAAATTATAGACATGTATTGGGATCGGCTAAACTGCAATACGCCATCTGGTGGGGACCCATTCTCTCCCTCCATTTTCTTTCTTTGTCTCTCTTCAATTAATAGGTTAGAAAGAGTAGAAAAAACAAAATGGAGGGAGAGAATGGGTCAAAGTTACTAGATTGTTACTAGACCACCGTTCCCAATTAGATACGTGTTTTTTTTGCACTAGGGAATTAATAAAAAAAATTTTTTCTTTGAAGTATCCATTGATATTGAAAATGACATACGTGTGATGTCGAAACGTTTATCTGACGTCGTTGGAAGTGTTTATATATTTACAATGACTAAAATAAAATTATGACTTATTAAAAGAAAAGAAAAACAAGTTTTTAATGTCGAATATTGAATTATAGGTATTTGTTAATCGAATTTGAGCGAAGACTTACGTAATTATTGACAAATAATATATATATAAAACTACAGCATGACACCGTATTTAATGAATAATATTAATAACTATAATAAAATTAAAATTGCACTGAATCAACAATTTTCTCAAGGTTACAATCTATCTATGATCTCTAATGGATTTTCTAGGTGATTGCATTTTGTAATCTATATACCTTCCCTTTTCTGTCCTTGTCTTACAAACGGGATTTCATATATATGTCGTAGGGAAATAGAAGAATCCGGGAGTAAGTCTACTTCCTAGGCAGTAGGCTTACTGATGGCAATTAGAGGAATTCACGTAGAAATCATTCACATTCATCTATTTGCGTAGGGAGTAAGCTTACTGCCCGATAAAGATTCGGCATTTAGACAACTTTCATCGTGTGTACATCACGTTATACTGCACTCCGAACCAATCTGCAGAATTTCATACATTTTGGAGTAATGATATAATTTTTTTTGACTTTTTTTCACTTCCATTAATCAAAATTGATTTCACTGCTTCATATTGCTGTTTACTCCACACGGATCTATTTCCTGTTTGAGCCTCCACTTTCGTTTTAAATTTTTTTTCAAATTCAAAGCGATTCACCGAATTAACTTCCATTATTAATAATTGTAATTAATTTATATAAAAAATAATAAAACGATAGAAATTAAAAATGAATAAAATCACTACTGTTTGCTTCAACGGTTCTAAGACGTTTGTAAATTGTAAATACAAATTTTTCACAATACCTATGAAGTCTTACACTATGAATATTAGACGAGGAAAATCTAGGAGTCATTAGTATCTAATTAAATTCATTGTTTTGAATTGCGACTTTGGGTTGATTCATAAACAAATACACGGATGACGATGTAAGTTGTCTAAATGCCGCATCTTTATAGGGCAGTAAGCCTACTGCACAGCAGTAAGCTTACTGCCTACGCAAATAGATGAATGTGAATGATTTCTACGTGAATTCCTCTAATTGCCAGCTGTAAGCCTACTGCCTAGGAAGTAGACTTACTCCCGGATTCTTCTATTTCCCTACGACATATATAATACGTATGTTAGAAAATGACAAAAAAAGTATAGGCCAGAAGGATCTTTTATGGTTTTATGGCTTTTCATTGCAAAAGTTAAAATTGTTGCATTTGAAAAAAATAATTTTTAAATATTATATTTGTAATGTACATATGTTAATAGAATTACAACGGTATATAATTTTTTGCAAATATTATTAAATTATTGAAAATTAATTTTAATTAATGGAGTAGATTGTTGTATAATCATTATGTAATTTTAAAGTTTGTGCATAAAGTTTTATATGATTGGAATCGTTAAAATCTAATAATTACAAATATAACATTTAAAAAAATATTCTTTTAAATTTAAATAATTTTTTTTCGCCATTGACATGAAAAAGTGTCTTTTTTGTGCCTGTTTTGGACAGATAAAGTAGCACTTTTTAAGACAGTTTGGGCCAACTGCCTAAAAAAGACTTTTTTTTTTTATTTATCAATTTTTATTATTTTATTTTATATACTATTTCATATATATTATATTATATATTATATATGTATATTATATATATTATATAAATATATATATATATTTATAATATATAATACATAATATATATATATATATATATTTCTTTAAAATTGTTTCACTTTTTCATAACAATGGCGAAAAAAATAGCGTATGTGGCTCGCACGTAGTAATTTTTAGGTTCGGATAATTTCAATAGGGTACTCGCTGTCTGTGCGACTTCGGTTGGACTTGGCTCGCTTTCGGCTCACCTACGTCGCAGTAACGACAGCTCGTACTGAAAATTACATCCTCACCTAAAAAGTACTACTTTACGTGCTTGCCACATAATATACTATTTATTTTGCGTTAAAAAGTCATAAAACCTGAAGGACCCTCGAAAGGACCCTTCTATTGGAAGAAGGGAATATATACAAAAGGTAAATTGTAGTGGGTAAAAGTAAATAAGAGGTTTGAAAGGAATAAAAAAAATTGTCCTGAGGATTTCAAATACATATTTAAAATTTTCATAGAAATTAACTATTCAATTTTTTAATTTTTAAAACTATTTATAGGATGTTTTGTATGTCTAGAATCCTGAAAAATTGAATCTTCCAAATATCTCATTTTCATATGAATAATACCAAAAATATAGAAAATTTTTTTGGGTGTACTTCCGAAAAGGTCCCCCCTTTAAATTTAATAAAACATAGGTATTCTTACGTATTTTGGTGCGTAGATTACGAAAATCGTAGTGAAAATTGGCGCAAATTTGATTATCATGGTAAAAACCATAAAAAACCCCATAAAATAATGATTTTTTACGATTATCTCGTAAAAAACAAAAAATTTCGAAAAAAGTTTTAGACAAAAGTTGTAGATCTCAAAAAAACACACATTTTATGTTTTATGCATTTTTTACCAAAAGTCATTATTTTTCGAGAAAAATCCAAAAAACGAAAAACACCATGATAATGAAAACATTTACAGCAGTCATGGTTAGACATATTATTTGACTCGTATATAGTATCATATTCACCATTAGTCAGGATCTAACGAATTTCGCAAAATACTTTCGGCCATATCCACCCCCTCACGCCAAGGTTTTTTTTAAAAAGAAAAGCGAGCAGTACCTTACCCGGCCGAGGGCCGTGTTTACTATTTTGCGTTTACCGCTGCTGTAGACTTCACCCCACAATTTCCGCAAATTACTTTCGGACCATTTTTCTCGAAAAATAATGACTTTTGGTAAAAAATGCATAAAACATAAAATGTGTGTTTTTTTGAGATCTACAACTTTTGTCTAAAATTTTTTTCGAAATTTTTTGTTTTTTACGAGATAATCGTAAAAAACCATTATTTTATGGGGTTTTTTTTATGGTTTTTACCATGATAATCAAATTTGCGCCAATTTTCACTACGATTTTCGTAATCTACGCACCAAAATACGTAAGAATACCTATGTTTTATTAAATTTAAAGGGGGGACCTTTTCGGAAGTATATCCATTTTTTTTTACAAATTTAATGGCTTTCAGGGAAAAATCCCTAACCTAAAAGTGTTTTCCCTTGCGAGATATTACTCTTAAATAACTTGAAATATTTTGTTCGAATTAATTAGATGAGGGCTCGCTGATTAAGAATCATATCCATTTTTACAAGTAATTTTGTGGTTATAAAAGTTGGATTTTTGACAGAAGTAGGGACAGACATTGAATCTATGTGGCGCCAATTTTAGCTAGTGGCCGCTGCTGAACTAACTTACCCCAAATTACAATATTATTGCAAAAATGGAGAAGAGTGATGAACTCAGTGACCCTTCCTCTATTATTCCTCCAAATGCCAACTCGAAATACTTTATCCTTTAAAGATGAGAAGTAATTTACGAAACCCCTTTTTTCCAATAATTATTTATCAAGATTATGCAAAATTCCGAGAAGAGCCCACTCCCAATAGAGTACCTTCCTGAGAAGAAATCAACAAAACCATTATTTTCTCCCGGATGCCCTTAAAAATCTAAAAAAGACACAAATAATATAAATAATTGAATGAAACATTTTGTAAAATGCATTTTATTCGATATTTCAAAAGTACAAATTTATAACGAGACTAGACAGCTACCGACTGCTTTTACCAAGTAAATTTTTTTTCATCTTAACTACACAGCATTAATCGAAAAATCGAATATTACATAATATGATATCTGCTCCAATTCTGATTAGTCTTTAAATAGGACAAAAAAGTGACAAATGACGTTGAGCGTCATTGATACTTTGTACTACACTTTTCTTTTCATATATTTTATATATATAATATAAAATTACAATTCACATAACAAATACTGAATTAAACACTTTTTTTAAACCAACTACATAATTAAAATCAATCATATTTTTTTTCTTAATATAAATTGAATGCTGCGAATATAGCTTTGCGCAAAGGAGCATTATAATTAAAAACATTTTGATACTTTGCCTATAAGATCAACATTTCACAATGGCTAATACAATGATACGCGTGTCTACTAAAAAGAAAATCTTCTTTATTAATATAATAAGAGTTCAATTAAATCTTGTATAAAGTTTTTTCTGCACATTCATTAAACTCTATTTACATATGATTGTTGGAACATAAATTATAAAAGGTATATATACGCTCAAAAATAAAAGTATAAAAATATACACGTTTGACTATATAATATACGCAATGAAAAAAAAGCTGCAAATAAATTTATTATTATTAATAATTAAAAAAAAAAAAAAAAAGAAAATAATTAATTCGTGTGCGATTATGTTAAAATCGCTCAAATATCAATTTATTTACAAAGGCACTGTTGTTGGGCCTTTGAAAACAAAAGTGATTATTATCACATTCAAAGTCTCGGTAATAATTTCTTTTTTTTATTTCTATTATATTTGCAATTATAATTAAATTAAAATTTTCTTTTTCCTTTTTATATTTGTTTCTTTGTAAATTTTCTTACATATTTCTTTTAATATTTAAAATCTATTTCAAATCTATTTCAAGTTAAACTTGGTTCAAAAAATTTTCATATCCAAATTTTTTTTAATGTCAGACATTTCTTTTTTTATTATTTAATAAATTTCTTATCAAAATTTAATGAATTTTTCAATATTGAGAAATATTTTAATGGGAAATTATTTTTGACGAAAAAAAAAGAGAATGTAGAGCGTAAAAATATTTTCTCTATCTTTTTTTTTATATCATATGCTATATTAAAAAAATTAATCAAAAAATTAAATGACAATAAATTAATTTCAATGAAGAGAATGATTGAAAAAGAAAAATTTTTTTTCTTTCTCTTTAAAGATTTGAAAAAATTTTATTTTTCATTTAAATTGCATAGTAAAAATATAAAGGGATTTTATAATCCATTTACAATTTCTTTTCTTTTTTGTATAAAAAAAAACTTTCATATCAGATTTAAATATTAATTATTACTATTTGATTGTGTGATTAATAAAATCTGTTAAAATTCTATTGCTAAATTTGATTCGATTACTGTAACTCGGATAATACAATTCTTTTTTTCTTCTTTTAAAATTGGATCTATTTTGTGCCATTTGGCACAGTGACGTAAATTTGTGCCATTGGATTCAAATTATTAAAGCAAGAATGGCAATATGATTTTCTATTTTTCTTTTTACTTATAAGAAAAAACTTTGTTCATTCTATACCTAATAGAGCCCATACGTATATTATTATAATTAATTAAGAATAATTGCTATCATTAACTTACAATTTATGAAAGACATTTTAATAGAACAGTGAAATAAATAGCGTGAATTTTAAAATTACAAACTAACATTAAAAGAACAAAAAAAAAAAACAACATTATTTTTTTTATTCCAAATTCAAATTAATTCAATTGCTTTTAGTTATAAATTAATTTGATTTAAATATTTTTCCAAAAGATATTAAATCTTATCTTTTGTTTGTTAGGGGACAAAAAAATTTTCATCTGTTCAGTTAGAATTAAAAGTGAACTAATGGTAGCAATTAATATTAAATAAAATTAATTTTTAAAGATCACTTTTGCAATGAATACTATTTAGACGACAGCTTATTATTTTTTCATTTTATGGTCATTTTTCTTTTGTTAATTTACTAGGGCGTAATAATAATGTTAATAAATCGTTGACATATTTAATATGCACAATTAATGCACTTTTTTCTTTCTTTTTTTTCATGAAGCAATTCGTCTATTCTATCAGAAAAAAATATAAATAGCCTAATAGATATTTTTTTTCTTAATATATATATAAATTCTTTTTTAAAATCTAATTTTCTGCACAATAAATATTTCCTCTTATTTACTTTATATTTTAGCAGGTTTGATGAGCGTTATTGTCAGCGTATATATATAAATTGTGTTGACCACATTCATTTTCTTTTTTTATAAATATTGTTCGTAATGATATACGCACATCTAATGAGAAATTTGTGAACAAATCTCACCTACTGAATTCTGGAAGTGGCTTTGCAATGCCTTCATTGTACGCTTTGTGAACAGCTTCACACACAAATCTATATTGACTCTGAAAATTGAAAAAAAAAAACCAATTATTTAATATCGCTTAATATTCGATATTTAAATTTTATTACATTAGAAAAATGAATTTATTGATTCTAATTTTTATTTTGATTTTGAATAAGGTTTTAATTTTTTTTTCAAAAATTACGAGTTATTAAAATTTTCCTTTTTTTCTAATTGAAAATACTTACAGCATTCTGTATCATCATTGCTCGTTGATCTCTCATCGATCGAACAATATCGAGAGGATATACAGGTTGATTGGCTTCTATCAAACACAATGCAGTTTCCATAAGAACAAGAACGCCAGTTCGTCCAATTCCTGCGGAACAATGAACAACTGCCGGTTCCACAATTCCTGTTCGTGCTGCTCTAACACGTTCAGTGAACGTTGTAAATTGTCTCCAATCATTTGGTACGCCATGATCTGGCCATCCACAATACTGCATATGCGTTATATCTCTCTCTTCACCTGTCTATTTTAAAAAAAAAACAAAAATTTAAATTAAATTTGATTAAAAATAAATTCAGTTAAATTAAAAGAAATTCTTCTATATAAAAATATAACTGTTCAATTGAAATAAATAATCTTTACTATGAAACGAGTAGATATTTAAATTAGACAAGAGCAAGATATTCTTATGTTATTATTATGTTAGAATTGAAAAATTTATTTAACCCTTTAAGGTGCAAATTAACTATCGTAATAATAATTTATCATCATATATCATTTTTAAAGTTTTTGGGATGCTGATTACAAATATGATGTCCTTTTTTTAAAATCCAAAATGGCGAATTTAATATGGCGGCCGAAAATTTAAAAATTCATCAGATTCGTTTAAAACAGTTTTCAAAGGGATTTTCGGGGTCGCTGATTACGAATTCTGTTTTTGTCAATTCAAAATTCCGGTTTCAATATGGCGGGTGTAATTTAAAAAATTCACCAGAGCATTTTGAATCTCATTACAATATTCAGGGGTTTTCGAGAACGCTGATTATGAATATAATAATGTTAGATTTTAATAATTCAAAATGGCGTATCTAATACCACGGCGAAAAAAAAATTTAATTAGTTTGGAATTTCTTAAAAGTTGTTATTTGAGTATTTTCGGCATTGCTAGTTTTCAATTAAAATATTAATATTTCTACCGTTTATAAAAGGTATATTTAATAAATTGTAATAAATGGTATGGACTATTTCATTCAGAATAGTAGTCCAAGATGAATAAATAAAGGCGCGTAGCGCGTAAAAATTAGTTCTAGTAATAAATAAAAGAACTTACATTGATATCACGAAGTATAAATTCACGAAAGACAAAAGTATCTTCCACTTTTTCCGAGGTAGATGTGAGCGTGAGGTTCCTTAACGTAAGCGTTTCATTAAGAAGTGGCCAATATTGATGACATTTGGTTCTGCCGCGTTCCACTAGCGTTGTTAACATTACAACAAGTGTGCTGCCAGCTTCGAGAACCATTTGCCAAAAATCTGCCACCGTCGATGATAATGGTCCTTGTGTTGCTATATATCTATTGATTATACCCGAACCTGGTATCTCCATATTCACATAATTGGCATTAATATAATCACCATTCACTGATCCCATCAAAATTACCCGTGTCACGTCGTCTAAAAATTAATAAAATTTCATTCAAATTTAAAAATCAATTCAATAAATTTAAAATATATGGGCATATCTCTAGAACCTTTAACTTTAATGTCCCTCGCATATATTTTGGTAATTTTAATAAATTTTTCGTTGGTTTTTGTTGGAAATATTAATGCTTGATACAATCAATCATTTCCAAAAGATTCCACTTTAATTTATTAAATACATAAATAATTATTTCAATTTTAATACGCGATTTTTAACAATCTCTACTTGTCCTTAACCATACTTTCTGATGCTTTAAACGATATAGTTTTAGATTTAATAAAAATTACTAATTCTGAAATATGTTTTTTCAATGTTAATTAATCGGTGAACACATTTTCGCAGGGAAATTAATATTTTATTAATTGTGAAAAAATTTATATAAGCTTTTAAAAGTTGTCCCTCACTTTTAACCTTTTCGACCGTAATCATCGTATTTATGATTTTTCTTTTATAAGACAAGCGGCACGTTAAAATAACTTATGGGAAATCAAAGATCAAGTTACTATAATTATTTTGAGACATAATAAATTGATGTGCTTCATGTCTTCAAAAAACTATTATAAGTTAAATAAACGAAAACACGCGTGGACAAAATTTGAAAACAACCGTAATACGAGTGATACTTGATGAAAATCATATAAAAGTATTCGAAAAGTACTTGTATATATTTCCACATGTGCCATTTAACATCCCGTGAATGTGCTTCGAGAAAAAATACTTTATTGCAAAGATAATGTAAAAATATTCATCAATTACGGTCGACCGTAATCGACCGAAATTTTTTAGAAAGAAATTGTTATGTACGAAGTTGCCGATTATAATTTTTTTTATAGAAACTGTCATTAATTATTAAAACCTGAAGGTTAAGTTTTAATGTTTATTTCGAGACACAAAAATGGATCCAAAAAAATTCATTCTGAAAAAAGATAAGATGCGAGAGAAAAGAAAAATAGAAAAGGAAAAAAGAGAAAAGAAATTGGAAAGTTTACGAATATTAAATTTAAATAGAAAAAAGTCTATGAAAATCGTATGGTAAATTTTAAAAATTACAATTTTACATTTTTAAAACAATTCACTATAATAAAAATCTGCTTTAAAATGTAATGTAAATATTCAAATAAAAAATTTATATATCTAGTTAATTTTTGACACATGCTTTTATACCCAGTGCATTATTTCAGTATTTTATTATTCATATAAATATTGAAAATATTAAACGAATTTTATTGCTTTTTAAAATTATAACCCCTTAGAAAATTCCCTTCAACTGTTTTTTATCCTAAAAAGCAAACACCTGTTGAATATTTTTTTGTTACAGGTTAAAAATAATTCTCAATTTTAAATATTTATAACTTTTTGAAGACAACTTGTTTTATCTGTCCACTTGTATAATTGGAAAGCTTAGTTCTTGAAGTTTATGTAGACAGAGTTTCAATACTGTGCTCAAAAAAAAAAAATTTTTTTCTTATTGAAAAGTTAAAGGTTTCAAAGATATGCCCATATATATTAAAAAAAAAAAATTAAAAATACGTTTGAGACAGATATATATATAATTTTTTATTTTTTTTTATAAAAAATAATTATTTGTTTTACGAATAAAAAACGTATAATTCAAAATGATAAAAATTTAATTTTTAAAAATGTAAAATTAATTATGAATATATAATTAATTTAATGTTAAATCTCTTGAATGTCGTGTATGAGAAAAAAAAAACCGAATTATTTACTCACATGGTGAAATATCTCTGTATCGATTTTTATTTTGATTTTCCGCCTTCTTTGACTCCAACGATGTCAATTCAGGATTTTTTCTATAAAGTTGTTCGTATTGCGCGATAAGAGCTCCACTAGCTAAGCCATCAGCAAGAAGAAGCATTGACTGTGCAAGAGCATCAGAACCAACCGCCGTATGTGGTACATCGGGCACATATCTAAGAAAAAAAAATAATAATTATTTTCACACATAGAAAGAAAATATTAAAAATAAAACATTTTTATTAACAATAATGTTAAATTAGTATCTTAATAATTAAATAGTTAATTTCAAAAAAGGTTTAACTTAGATTTTTTGAAATTTTACAGGAAACACAAAAATTGATGATTTATAATAGTAATTATTAAAATTATTATTTTGTAAAAAAAAAGAGTAAAAGTAATAATTTTGAATAATTTACTAATTGTAAAATAAGGTAAAATATTTAATTTAAAAATAGAAAACAAAAATTAATCAAATTTAATTATGGTAAAAAAATTAAAAATAATAAATCTTGAAAAAAAAAGTTCATTGTTGTATAGAAAAAAATACTTTGGCTATTTATTTATTTTTTTTTAATCTGTTTATTTATACCTGTAAGGTGGTTCTTCCTCAGAATTTTCATCAGTGCCAGCAAGAGCGTTATATAAAGCATTGGGTCGTACTGTCAATGTTAATTCACCGGTGCCAGTATCGCGCGATTGTCGAATTAAATTTACAACATGCTCGTGTAACATTCCATTTACATCGATTCCATTTATGTAAACAACCTAAATTACAAAACAGAAAAAATCATAAGTAAAATTTATATGTATAATATATATGAAATCATAATATAGTGATAATGAGCCAAAAGTTTTGAACGTTTAAATTAATTAATTTTTTTTTTTGCGTACGAATTTTATTACAAAATATTGTTTTAAATAACTAAAAAGAAATTATTAATTTAATAATTAATTTGCTGTTTTAATTTTTACATTGCAATCATAATTTTTAATAATTTACATAGATTGGAAAAAAATATTTCATTCATTTGAACGTTCAGAACTTTTGGATCATTAATGTAATTAAAAAAAAAACAGTTATTTTAACACTAGAAAAAGATATATTTCTCTTTTACCTGATCGCCTTCATTTAATTTCGGATAACAACGATCTGCAGGTGTATTGGGAGCAACGCGAGATACCAAAATTGGCATTTCCAAATCTAATCCACCTTTCACATTGAATCCAAATCTACCTTGTTCATCTGGCGTTAATCGAATTGCCACTAAACCATCTTCTAGAATTTGCTATAAAATAAATTAATTGACAAATAAAAACTTGTTTAAAAATAATTTTAATTAAAAAAAAAAAAAAATCATTATTCAGGTTTGGTTTATTTAAAATAAAAATTTTATTTTGTTTTAATCCTGATTTCCAGTCAGAATTTTAATTTTTTTCCTGATCCTAATAAAACTATTTCAAGGGGTTTTCAATTATAAAAAATTGAGATAATAATTTTCAGAAGCAAAAGTTTGAATTGAAAATTTCAAAAATTATAATTTTAATAGCATTTTTAAAAATTTAAATATTTTTTCAATAATTTTCATAAAATTCCCTGACTTTTCTCTGATTTTTCTAACTTGGGACCTTTCTAACCTATTATTATTATTATTATTATTATTATTATTATTATTATTATTAAATAATAATCTCGATGTTTAATACATTTCATTCACTTTATCTACATCTGGAGTTTTGTGTTTTAATAAGACTTTACATTCTTTTAAATTTAAATTGAAAATTGTATTTAACAATTAATTTATTTAATTTAAGAAAATTAATAATAATTTGTAACTTCTTTTTAATTTTTTTCAATTCTACGCTTACGCAGGATGTCTAGCACTTTTTCCAAATAAAATTCCAGGACTTTTTCCAGATTAAAATTTTTTTTCCATATACTATTTTAATAAATTTTAATGACAAAAATACTTTAAATGTAGAAGATTAAATTAATTTTTAATCTTTTTTCATTATAAACTATTAATAAATATATTTAATTTTTTGGTTAAATTACATTACAAGAAAAGTCAAAAAAATCGATTTCTTATTTTTAATAAATACAATTAGATAGTAAATATTTTATTATTATTATTATCAAACAATTGTTATTAGAAATTAAATAAGTTTTATTAATAATTCTCTAATCTGATTTATGCAAATTATTCGAATTCAGAAGTTGGAAATAATTAATTATACGAAGAATTTTAGAAATAATTAAATTTCAGGAGATTTTAAATCAAAACTTTAATAAATTTTAATTGAATTTTTTTTTTTTTACAAAATTTCTACAATAATTGAATTTAAAAGAAATTTCATTTAATAAATATTTTAAATAATAGAATTTTTAAAAATTATTGAATATAATTAATTTTGCGAAGAATTTTAATTAATATTAATTTAATAATTCAGTTTTGGAAGATGTAAATTTTATACTAAAAAAGTCGTATTTTGTTTAAAAAAATATTTTTAAAAAATTCAAGAACTTTTCCAGATTTTTCCAGGTTTTCAAAAAATTCCAGGTTGCTAAACACCTTGCTTAGGTATGCTAATTTTTTATGATTCAAATATCATTATAATAAAAAAAAATTTAATATTTGACGATTTCAAAAAAAACAATAAAAATTTTTGTAAATCCATACGATGGAAATATTATTTTTTTAAAAAATTGTCAATGAAAGTAGTAATAAAAATTATGTGAATGTAAAATAAAATTTAATTTTTAACATAATTAAATTTTATTGAATTAATAATAAGTGTAAAGCAATAGAAATAAGTTTTAAAAAGCAAAAAAAAAAAAAAAAAAAAAAAATTAATAATAATTATAATAATAGTAGAAATAAAATTTACCTGTGGAGGCGGTGAACTAGCGGGTTCACTGTAATCGGGAATATCGTAGATATTCCGTTCGACAGCCGTGTCGTCATCAGCATAACTAATGACTCGAGATCCTAAAACGGGAGAAAATGCCCCACCCTGTGTGTGCGTTGCTGTGATATCTTCCCTAGTTGATAAAAAACCGCCTTCACTGTTTAACAAATAAATCGAGTACAAAAATATTAACAAAATGAAACAAAAAAAAAAAAACCTATGAAATTAATTTTAATATTCTATTTCTTCTAATGTATATTTAAAAAAAATATATATTTTCTAATCGCTGAACAACCAACAATTTTCAACACTTATTTAAATTCATATTTTACAATATCAAACATTTTTATGAAATTAAATGATTTTGATACCTTCGAAATAATTCCTACTGCTATAATTTATTTTATTTAGTAATTAATTAGTAGTATATTTAAGTATTATAATTTGTTAAAATTAGTCGACGAACTAATATATAAAGAAATATATATATAATGTATTGAACCTACTATATTTTTAGAATTTAAATGTGAAAAAATTGACGAATGCAAATGAAGCTTTTATTTAATCATTTCTTTTTTCTTTTGCTAATAAAAATATTTTGTATACTAACTCATCACTGGGATTTCCTTCACCCCATGCTTGACGTGGTTCACGGGCACCAAGAGACTGTACTTTATTGTCATATGGCCTCGGTGGTCTTGCGGGAGGTGGAACAACTTTTCCTTTTTCCTCGACAGTCGGAGCTTGCGTTACACCGTGTACTAATCGTTTACTCGGTGATCTGCACGAAACACTGCGATCAATGTTACGATAATTTTCTCAATTTCTTTTACATAATTTTATTTAAATAAATATATATATCCTAATATAATTATTAATAATACTCAATAGTCAGAATTCAGAGTTTCTATACAAAAATCTGTAATTAAAATTAAATTTTTTTTTTTTTTTACATGATTTTTAAGATAATTTATAGAAATTCTAAGGATTATTGAATATTATTATTAGTACTATTATCATTATCATTTATTATTGTTTATTACCTTATAAATGTTTTCTCGACTCTTGCTCGATGTTTACCATCCTCAACTGTTTGGAATTCCGTGCGACCCGAATACGTGAATCGACTGCTCAATGTCAGTGGAAACCGTCGTGGTCTCATCTTAGGACTGTGAAGTCGAAAGAATGTATGATGCTCTACGCAGGCCTTCCACAAATTTTTCGAACTACGATATGTTTGCATGTTGAAGCCCAATAGAGTGTCATAATTTTCCGACTATACAATTAATAATAAAAAACAAAATTAATTACAAATTTAACTTTATTTATTTAACAATAGTTAACTATTTGTTGAAAATAAAATTGAAATAATGTAAACAACAATTTTGTGAAATTATTTTTTGCATATTATATTGTTTTTAATTTGGTGGAAAATAAAATTGTAATTAAAAAATAATTATGAGAATCTCTCAATTTTAATTAATTGAAAAAAAAATAATAATCTTAATTTGTAGATTTTCAAAATATAGAAATCAAAAATTTTACAGTTTTATAAAATTTACTTAACGATACAAATAAATTATAAATCCAAAAATAAAAGTAAAAAATTTCTTACCTGTTCTCTTCTAAGTTGAATAAAAAATTGTTTGCGCTTAAAGGAAATTTTCACAATTTTCGACCATGAAAATATATTGATTCTGATGTTATTTTGAAAGACAACTAATCCTATAGACGTGACACCCAATTGTATTTCCTTATTCGTCGAATCCTGTGGAAAGAGATATATATTTTTTTTTTGTTATTATTATTAATTTCTTTCTCTAAAATAATTAATGTAATCACAATTTTTTTTCTTTCGTTTTTTTTTTCTTTTTTTTTTAATAAACATGCATACCCTTGCCTTATGCAATTCGACTCCATACATATCCAGTCGTTTAGCATGATCCAAAAAATTGAATTCAGCATCTGCTGGCAGCTGTCCTCTATAAGAAAAAAAAAACACATTTTTTTTCCATTTTTAACACGTAAAAAAAAATTTCCATAAATATAATCATACTTGTGTAATTTGTGCAATTCTGCAATTTTCTTTTCCATTTCTTCGTTCTGACCGGGAATCAATTGTAAACGGGAAAGATAACCTGGACCATGTTCTTCCGGTTGATAGTCACCCAATTCAGCTGTAATTAAGACAAAAATTTAATTTTTAAAGTATTCTGTAATAATTAAGAAACAAAAAATTTTATATATAATAAATATTGAATTAAACAATTAAAAATAAAACTTATACTTAATAAAATCAAATTTTGTAAATAATTAAAATTTTTATTTTCGTCATTTAAAAAAAAAGAACAAAAATATTAACAAACAAAAATTAATTATATAAAAATTACAATGAGGTATAAAAAAAAAACATTCAAAACTATAAATTTAAAATAATCATTTGCAAAAAAAACAAATACTTACATTGAACAGTATAACTAGCAATGAGACAAGCAGTGCTCGAAGGAAGTTGCAATCTTCCTTGTAAAATGTCTCTTCTAATTTGTAAATAAAATTGATATCTAGTGTATTCCTCTTGCAATTTACTTGGATCTGACACGTAAAATTTCACTCTAAAGAAAAATTGTCCACCTGAAGAGAAAAAGTAGAAAAATTCTTCAAAAACTTTTTATCATCACTATTTACATGAAAGTAAGCTATTTTTAAAAAATCTTAAAAGCAGGATCTTTACCCTTACTTCTTATTTGCTTTTTCACGAGTTTAGAAGGGTCCAACCATCTCTGCAAAGAAAACAAAAAAATTAAAATTAAATTTTACTTTCTTTTTCTTTAAATTATATTTAATATAAATTTCTGTATCAAATTTTTACACACCATTACGTCTGGATTAGGACTCGAGGAATTTATGGTCCCATTTTCCGCATATTGAAGACCAAAATAATCTTTTTCAATTAATTCTAAATGTTGAAATACAAGATCTAGTAGAACTTGTCCCTTTGCACGTTTCTGTAATTACAAAAAAAAAAAAATGGATTAGGAAAATAATTATATATGACAAAGAAAGTTAAAAGGGACTTACGAGACAAAAAAATTTACAATTTTGTATTAAATTGAAACTCTACTATTTCATTTTTTTCCAAATTCAAGAAACTTAAAAATTTTCAAAATTTATTATATTGAATTTGAAAATAATTGAATTTCATTTATATTAAATTAATAAAGTACGTAAATTAATTAATTTTTTTCAAATTTGCTAAATTTGAAAATAAATATTACTTTTTTTTAATTCAAATGAATAATATTCATATTATTTATAATTTTAGAATTTCTACTCTTTCGCTACATTCATTGAATTTTTTAGATTTTCCAGGAAGAAAAAATGTATTTTTCCCGATTATTTATATAAAAGATTATGTATTTTAATAAATAATTAAAAGTTTCCACTATGTTTATTTGAAGTAATAATTACTTTTTATTTTTTATTTAGTTATCCAAAAAAAGGCTTCTGTTTATAACATTATAAACTCTGATATCTAAATTTGAATTAATAAAAGTTTTAACTAATTTAAATAGGAGACTGCTTGTTTTTACTAAGAATTAGTTAAATTTTACTAAATAAGTAGTAAAACAATTATTTTTAATAATTTAATGGTGGATTTTAATTAGTTCATAACAAAAAGTTTGTAACTAATTCAAAGTATTTAAAATTTTTATAATTAATAGTAAAATAATAACTCATTTAAAAAAAATATTGTAGTTATAACAAAATTATAAAAAATTCCACTCCTTTTTATCAAAATTAATTCTTATTATTCAATTTGACGAGACATTTTTTTTTATTTTCACTGAAAAGCTGAGGTTTTTTTTTTTTTTAAAAGGCTATGCATCTTAATATAAAAGTGGGATAACAATAGATTTTCAAAAAAATTTAAAAATCACGGAAAAACATTTTTTCTTTCATCTGTTCATTTCACTGGCAAAATGCTTAACTTTGCAATAAAAATAAAAAAAGAAAAAAACGTACAATTGAGTTAAATCTAAAAAATAAGACTTAATTTTGAAAAAAAGAAGTTTAAAATTTTATTTAATATTGAAGAGTAGTTGGAAAATCCTTCAAAAAAAAAAATATCTCTGTTTGAAAATTAAAATTTATTAGATACTTTTTAGAATTTTTTTTTTGAATTATTTAATATTTCAAGAATTTGTTGCTTTTAAATAGAATAATAAATTAGCAAAGTATCAAATCAATTACAAAACTTTTAACTGCGGGACAATTCGAAATTGATTGTTTTCCAGAATTTGAAAGAAAATTTCGATTAAAGAAAAATTTATTCAATTCAAAATTTGTTAAAAATTTTGTCAAATAAAATAAAAATTCAGTAAAAATAACAATTCAATTAAATGAAAATTCAATAAAAAGTAAATTTGATTATAAAATCAATCAAGTTGTATAAAATAGAGAAAATTAATAGAAAAAAAAAATTGTTTATAATTTAAATAAATATTTCATGTTTTCATGAGAATTCGAGATTTTTTAAATGCTGTAAAAATTCAACATTTATCTGAATTAATAAATTAAATTGTAATTATTAATTTTAATAAACAAATGACGTACATCAAGTTGAAATGTATGTTGAGTCTCATCAAGAAAAACAACAGTTGCTGAAAGAGACTTCAATCTCCTGTCTCGCGCCAGTTCTGCTCCTCGGACGTGGTAGCTCCCACTGGAGCCACTCAAAGCTCGTCGTGATACACTTTCAATCATCTCAAGAAAGCAAAGGGGAATTAACCACCTTCGCGGCACCACCTCTCAACCACTTTGACCACCTATTTTAAAAATAAATTCAAAAAATTATTATTATGTTAAAGATTAAAAAAAATACATTTTATAATATTTACGTAATTATTAATTTATTAAATTGTTTAATGATTTTTGAGGGAAAAATATTTCCTGCACAGTTGGCGAGCTAATTATTTTCAAAGCTACAATCAAGGTTTATAAAAGGGGAAGATAATTCTTCTTACCTTTCATCAATGAAATTTTTTCAGAAAATAAAAAAAAAAAATTTTCTTTTTTTTTTATGTACAAAAAACAAATTGATCAAAAGGTTATGTGATGTCATGTGTTGTTCCCGGTGAAATAATTTTTTTTTTATTAAGTCATTAACAATCTCACTGTTTGTAATTTTATTGAATTTCAAATGTTAGAGAGAATAAATTGAAATACTTGGCTGACAAACGCTAAGAATAAATTTAATAAGATTTTGATGATTTTTCGTTGAGTTATATAACTTTGTGAATACTATTTAAAGTATATGTGGAAGTAATGTAGAGCACAGTATTCTCAAAATAGTTTAAGCATCAGGCTAATCTAAATTCTCGTGAATTTGAATTTCTCTGTTGGTAACTGCACTGTTTGTCGCAGTGAAAATAAAGCTTTCCAAAAACAACTAAAACAAGTTTTATTTTCCATTTTTTTTTTTTTTTTTTTTTTTTATAGTGAACACGATTTTACATTAGAGGGTAAAAAATTACGAAAAAAAAATGAAGAGTTACTGTAAAATAAATATTTGTAATAAATATTTAACAATAATTATTCAATTAGAAAAATAAAGAATTTAAAAGACAAATGAATAAATACGAACAATTAAACGCTCTAAAACAATTAGTTTTGAAATTTATAAAAATAATAATTGTTTATCACATAAACAAAGCAAATTTATAAAATAAATATTACTTACATTCATGATACTTATACTCGAAAATGTTGGATGATTCTCTATTAATTAAAAGAAGATTGCTGTAAAAATGAAGATTATCATAAATTAACAAATGTATATAAAGTAAAAAAAAAATAAATAAATAAAAACTATTTTTAAAAAATTACCAAAAAAATTCGATTACAGAAATTAAATTTAATAAATGAAAAAGTATCCTAAATTTGTTAATTCTTGAAAATATTACTCAAGGTAATCGATTGTCACAAAGGATAATAATAGATTTTCATCAATTAACAAGACCTTATAGGTTCAAAATAAATTTATCACAAAAAAATCATTTCTAACGGTTTAATATTAAAAAGACAAAAAAAAAACTACAAATTTTAAATAATTTTATCATATAAATTAAAAAAAAATGTTTAAAAAAAACACATTTAAATATTTAATAAAATAAAAAATGTTACTTTCACTCACGTCGCTTATGAAGACGACCAGTTATGAGAAAGCTGCCTATGAACGCCAAATGTTTCAACCACTATGCTAAATGTATGTTCTCGATGACATTTTTGATTGTTTCTCGAATCTTTAGTGTCAAATAAAGTAACACTAGTGACTCATGCACTTCTCGAAGGTCATAAATTTAAGGAAACCACAATTACTTTCGAGATTAAAAGATAAATTATTATATTTAATTAAAGAAAATATCTAATGATTTGTAAGAGTCACAGCAAATTACACAAGTTGACGTTCCATAAACTATAAGCAATCTATAGAGAGGAAATTTATTTGTGCTTGTTGTAAAGGGAAAGTTACCCTTCTTGAATATATTTTTGTCACTGTCATGAAGGTCAACCAGGGTTGCGCAGTTACGCGTAACTCGGTGTTTCTTTTTACGTATATTACGTGTAATTTATTTTTAAATTAATTACGAATATTACCACTACTATTAAAAAATGCATTGTTTTACAGAAAAAGTATGTAATTTACGTATGTAATATATACTTATGGAGCATTTACATGTATGGTAAAAAATTTTCTTCATTTTGCATTTTCCGAAATACACATACCTGATTGGTTGTCCAGAATTTGATTCATTGTGGACAACCAATCAGGTAAGTGTATTTCGGAAAATGCAAAATGAAGAACATTTTTTACCGAAGGTGTAATGTAATGTAAATGCTCCATCCTTTGTCATAATTCTCGTCAACTTCCACACCCTGCTCTAGAGAAAATTTAGTAACTTTTAATCACTAAATTTTCACTAAAGCAGGGTGCGGTAATTGACGAGAATTATGCTACGTTCACAGCTCGGCTGCCTGCCTGCGGAAAGACGAGGCAAAGAGGCTCCGTGAGTGTGAGCGAGAAGAAAACTTTGAATTTTCTTTCTCGCTCACTCTCATGTCGCCCCCTCGCCCAATCTTCTCGCAAGCAGGTAACAGAGTTGTGTTTTTAGTATCGTATATGACTCATGTGTTTTCACCAAGAGGTACATACATCCCTTTTATATTGCGAAGGCTCCATAGAGACCTGAGTTCCACGGTCCCTCTTTTATAACAGCCACATGTTAAAGTTTGACAATTTTTAAAGTTGTAACAGTTCTTAATCCAGATGACAATTTTAGATAGCAACTAAATCTTTTTTATTTCTATTTTTTTTGTAGAGTACGTGATATTTTTGGTTTTCTCGATATTATAATTGTTTCGGTATTATTTTGAAATCATAAATTTATATTTGCGAGAGTAAAAATTTTTTCTCAATCAAGAGTAATATTTTTTATTTCAGGCAATAAATTATTGTTACTATTTTTAACATCTTTTACAGGACATTTTTCTTTATATAAAGAGATAATCATTATTATTTTATATATTAATTATTGTTAGCAATTTGCATTTTACTGTGTATTTAACTAGTTTCTTTTCTAGTAAATTAGGTTTATTTTTTTTCTTTAAAGGTGCCGTTCCATGACAGCGTAAAAGCGGAGAGCATGAGAACGAAAGAGATGAACATATCTCACTATCTCTTTCGTTCTCATGCTTTCCGCTTTTACGCTGTAAAGGCCAGAGCAGAATAGAAACGTAACCGAAATCGTAAACGCAACCGGAAGAATGAGTTAGAGAACGATAGACCTATTCTGCTGAGGCCATAAAGGCCTTTCTCCAATAGGATCCTAAACTCTTGCGTTGCGTATGCATTGCGTCGGTTGCTATTGGCAACCAATGCTAAAATCAACGCGTCAGTCACGCAACGCAAAAGTTTAGGTTCCTATTGGAGAAAGGCCTTAAAGGCCTTTCTCCAATATATTCCTAAATGTTTGCGTTGCGTGACTAACGCGTTGGTTCGCAAGCACACTGACGTTATCAAAGCATTGATACCAATCGCTAAAAAAAAGTTTGGTTTATGATTTGAAGACACTGAATTTTTTAATTATAAATATTAAATAATTAAAATCATTAAAAGCCGCCGAGAAACATTTGCATTAAAAATTGTAAAGTTGGAAAACAGGGATAAGAGGATCATAAACCAAACTTTTTGTTCGCGATTGGTATCAATGATTTAATGACGTCACTGCGCTTGCGATCGAACGCGTCAATCACGGAACGCAAATATTTAGGAACATATTGGGATCAGAAATCACGTGAAACTGACCCACCCCTGAGCCTTCTTGTGACAACCATCTTGGTTTTTTATCTCTTTCTTTTGTATATGTTAGAGAAACACGGAATGAAAACATGGCCACCACAACAAGGCTCTCACCAGATGGCGTATCGCAGTATTTCAGATCCCAATTGGAGAAAGGCCAAATGGAATGCGGACTTTCAGTGAAATGGTGAGTTTTCATTGGCTGCAAGTCGATATGTAAAGTGAACTTCCTGACGTCACAAAATCAAATGAGTGACGTCAGTACGTCCACGTTTGCACAACCAATGGAGACTCAACTGAAGTTGCTTTTTGAGAGCACTCGTGGTCTGTGGTCAGATACCTATGCGTATACTTTTTTATCCTTTTCTCATCCACATGTTGTCATAAAAAAATGTGCATTAGAAAGGAGCAAAAAGAGAAGGTATGAATGACAACGAGCGTAGAAGAGTAAGAAAATTCAAATTTGAACATCTTACTCTTAACTATTATAAATCAAGTAAAAAAATATATTAAAATATTAAAGATAAAATTAATTCCTTCGTAAAAAAATATGTTGGCCCTGAAAAGGGCCGATTGTTTTCGGAGAGATCAAGATAGATTTACTTGGAGCTGGTGTACTTGGTGACAGCCTTGGTGCCTTCAGAGACGGCGTGCTTGGCGAGTTCACCAGGAAGGAGAAGCCTGACAGCAGTTTGAATTTCCCGGGAGGTGATGGTGGACCTCTTGTTGTAGTGAGCCAAGCGGGAAGATTCGGCAGCGATACGTTCAAAGATGTCGTTGACGAAGCTGTTCATGATGCTCATGGCTTTGCTGGAGACTCCAGTGTCGGGATGAACTTGTTTCAACACCTTGTAGATGTAGATGGCATAACTTTCCTTCCTCTTGCGCTTCTTTTTCTTGTCAGTCTTGGTGATATTTTTTTGAGCCTTACCGGCTTTTTTCACAGCTTTTCCACTTGCTTTAGGAGGCATTTTGAATTTTCAGAGACAAACACGTGTAAACTCAATGAGAATACGGAGTGAATTGATGCTCGGCCCACAAACCGGGTTTCTTTTATGTTCTGTCGCAGTGGCTATGCTACATTGTGATTGGTTCGTGCACTCGTTGTAAATGCCCACCTGTCACAGTATTGTGGTAGAAGAAGAGTGGTGGGGGACCCTAATGGAAGTGCATAAATAGTCGATTTTACAGAAATTTTTGTATTAGTCATCCAACCTTTGAGTTGTTCGTTTCTTTGCTACTAAACTAAATCGAAAAAATGTCCGGACGTGGAAAAGGAGGCAAAGTCAAGGGAAAGTCAAAGACTCGTTCCAACAGAGCTGGACTTCAATTCCCAGTTGGTCGTATCCATCGTCTTTTGCGCAAGGGAAACTACGCTGAGCGAGTTGGTGCCGGAGCTCCAGTCTACCTCGCAGCAGTAATGGAATACTTGGCTGCTGAAGTTTTGGAATTGGCAGGAAATGCCGCTCGTGATAACAAGAAGACCAGAATCATCCCCCGTCATCTCCAACTTGCCATCAGGAATGACGAGGAATTGAACAAACTTCTTTCTGGAGTCACCATTGCTCAGGGTGGTGTTCTTCCCAACATCCAGGCTGTGCTTTTGCCCAAGAAAACCGAAAAGAAAGCTTAAAATTCTACCAACATCCTCTCTCAAACAATCGGCCCTTTTCAGGGCCAACAAATATTTTTTACGTGTGAATCTTTAGTTCCTTGCATATTTAACACTAACCATGACTGTCTATTTGAGCCGATTGATCTGACAACGTGTTTCGGCAATATATTCGTAGATGCTGATTATTTGTACTGCACTGAGAAAAAGAATTATTTGTTTCAAACATAAACACCAGTTAAAATGATTTTGATTGATTCAACACAGTTTGTATGTTTAAATTTAATATATTGAAAATATCTACCATATTAATTTAAACATATTATTTGTTTGAATGTTCTGTTTGATTTAAGAAAAATTATATTTGAATTAAACATAAAATATGCTTAAAAACTTCATATTTCAAATCAAAATTATAATATGTTTGAATTAAACTTAAAAAATATGCTATTCTATCGACCAAAAAATATGTTTAAAGTAAACTTAAATACGTTTGACTGTATATCAAAAACATTTTAAGTTTAATTCAAACAAAATATGTTTGAATCAAACATATAGTTTTCTCAGTGTGTTGACAATTATTATTATTCCTAAAAAATTTGATTTTTTAAAAAAGTGTAAATACAATTTTGTAAAAAGATGCAAACTGTGGTCGAAATCCAAAGCTCGTTATTTTCTATAATTATATTTCCAAAATCTAATTCTCATATCCTTTTTTAAAAAAGATAGTGCATGCAAAGCACATAAAAATGTATCAAAATATCTCGATGCTTGAAAAAATGAACTTTGCTTTCTAGCATCTAAATCAATAATCATTTTATGAAAATCACCTTAAATTATTGTTCTACATAATATACATTTTGCATAACTTACTTAAATGCAATAAATATACACTTGCAAAGCATTTATTTGTTGTAAATGTTTGCAGCTGTCATGAATCTGAAACGAACATAACCTACATTTAGTTGAAATCATCTGATTGGCCCAAGACAAAATATAAAATAATTGAAATAAATTAAATTATTATGAAAATAATATTACCTTGAATAAAAAAGTGTTTTTAGTTTTAAAAAAAATGATTATCATTTTCAGAATACAAATATAACAGATTATTATTTTTCTGTTTGAAACTTTCTCTATAATTACATGCCATTTTGCATTTTGTTAACAATATTTTTAAATATTTAATAAAATAATTGTAATAAATTATAAAACATAAATTAAAAATTACATTGAATGGACAAAGAATAGAAGCAAACGGAGACGGGCAAAGGCCGTCGCAGGCACTAGTCCAATAAAATAAACACTTCTTAACAAAGTCGTAAATTAATTAAAATAGCGAAAGGAAATAGGCTTACAACTTTCTTTTAATCCTAGCTATAAAATATAAGAAATCCACTCGAAAAAGTTGTGAAATAAAAAAAAAAAATTACTCCACTTCATACAAGCTTATGTTATGAGTATTATGCTTTAAAATATATAAAACGGTAAGTGTAAAGGACGTAGTGTAGGATTATAGTAATACTGGATACAGCATAGAATAAGAAATCTATAAAAGTCGAAATAAATAATACTTCAAACAGTGTGTTTGTTGAATTTTATCAAAGTGATAATAGATAGTAGAAAAAATTGTACTACTAAAATGAAAATTAATTTTTTTCTAAACAAAATGTCACCACTTTATGAGAATTTCCGAAATAAATTATTTTCAAAATTTTAACAATTACTTTATTGTATAATATTTACCTTGAAATGGAAATTTAAAAAATTATAACATTCTACATATAAATTAATACATTCTATTATAATAAACTGTAAATTATGATTAAAAGATCAAAACAAATTCCTTCGTATAAAACGTGTGGTGGCCCTGAAAAGGGCCGTTTGTTTACAATCATCCTTTGAAAATGTCATAAGAATAACATTTTCACCTTCTTACTTCTTGGCAACCTTCTTTGCCGCGGGCTTTTTTGCTTTTGGTGCTGCAGCTTTCTTCGGGGAAGCTTTTGCCTTTTTTGGAGCAGCTTTAGTGGTTTTAGGTTTGGCAGCGGTGGATTTTGCCTTTGGTGGTTTTGCCGCAACTTTCGGGGTCTTCTTCTTTTCGGCAACAGCTTTCTTGGTCTTGGCTGCCACAGCCTTTTTCGGAGAAGCTGCTTTCTTAGCCTTAGGAGCAGCAGCTTTGGGTTTAGCAGCAGGAGTCTTAGCCTTGGGCTTAGTTTTACCTTCAGCCTTGGTGACGTTCAATTTGAAGGATCCTGCAGCACCCTTTCCCTTGGTTTGAATCAAGGCCTTATTGGCAACTGCAGCTTTCAAATACTTTCTGATGAAAGGGGCTTGCTTCTCGACATCGACTTTGTAGGTGGCAGCGATGTATTTCTTGATGGCTTGCAGGGAAGAGCCACCTCTTTCCTTCAAAGATGCGATGGCTGCATTAACCATCTCGGATGCTGGTGGATGACTGGCTTTAGCGCGTGGCTTTTTTGCCTTTGCAGCTGCAGCCTTTTTAGGAGTTGCAACTGCAGGCGCAGCTGGTGATTCTACTTTATCAGTCATTTCGATAATGAAATTTCGGAAAAAAGTTTAAGAACTCTTGATATACTCTCGACGCAACTGGTGAGACAGTAGTAATAATTTTTTTAGTCGATCGGTGACCTATTGAATTGCACGGACGGTGAAGAAAGTCCCATGAGCTCTTAGGCCGCTTGCCGTTCGAATTCTTGATAACTTGGGAACGACATTCAAAAAATTTGTCAAATTTTAAGTGTTAAAGCTTTGACATATTGTTGTAAATATTTTTAATTTCAATTTTACGATTATTGTACTTTTTGACTTATAAAAAATACATTATACTTTTATATCATTCTTCGGTAAAATTTAGCATTTTTCGAAGCTCTGCTTTCAACTGTCAGGCGTATCAAGTTTCGAAAATTATAAAAAATACGTCAACAAATTCTTTTATTAAAAATTTAATTTTTCAAATCAATTCTCTATTTATTTCTGGTTATGGATATTTAATTTATTTTTTTGTTAACAGTAAACTGAAGGTCTTACGAAATGTTAAAGTTCAGCATCAGTTCTAACTTTTGAAATGGAAAGCAAACGTTTAGAGTGCATGTCTTGATCAATAATGAAAAAATTAAAAAATTGTGTTAGCATTGTTATATGTATATTTATAAATTAAAAATTTTTTTTTTTTTAGAAATTTAATTTTAACTATAGACCCAAGAACTGCAAAAATATTTTCGCGCGTCTCGATTATAACTCCTATATTTACTACTTTTAGCATATATACTAATCAATAGAATGAATTTTAAAAGTGCATTATTTAATGTGATATAGTATATTATATATTATTTGAAGTTTGTATTTAAATATTTATTAATTATATGACAATTAAACATATCGTCCAAATAATACAGAGTTGCTACAAAAAGAAAACTTTTAAATTCCATAACTTTTCCTGGTTTTTTAGACCATTTTAAAAAAATCTTAAATTTGAATATAAAGACAAAATATAAAAAAACTTTTAACTAAGTACGATAAGTATTATTACTACATTATTAACAGTAACGTAATAAATGTAATGTATAAATATTAATAATAAATTAAATTTTTAATTAATAATTATGGTTACTTTGATTTTCATTGCTAAATATTATTGGATTTTAATTATTAACAAGTAAAAGAATATAATCTTATGCTACTTTAAATTTCATTTAAAAATAAGAGTTATTAAAATTAATTGTAAAATCTTGAAATAAAATAAGCAGAATCATTTTTATTAACATTAATTATAATAAACACTATTATATTTTTAATTAATTACATACCTACTTCTATTTAATTTATGTTTTACAAAGAAATAAAAAAAAAATAATTTAGTATTTAAAACTTTTAAAAATTTTAAGACAAATTATTTTAAGACTAAAAGTTAAAAACTATTGTTAAAAGAGATATCTATATTGAATTTAAATCATTTAGATTTTCTTCAAATTAAAAAATTTCGACTCTTTTCTGGATATAATAATATCAAAATACAGAAAGAAAACATGATAAATTTTTAATTTTAAAATCATACCTAAAATAGTTATGTAATTATTAGATTCCTTTTCTAGAAATGGATGTCTTATAAATATAAAAACTTTCTATAACATGCTGTATAAAGAAAATTGTAAACAATATTGATTTTAATCTTGTTTTTGCTTATATTTATAAAGATTACTAATGTCCACTAGAAAAATAAGGTGGGGAGCAGGTTTTACAAATATCGTCTTTTCCCTGACCAAAAAAAATTCTGTTTCTTACGAGTAAGTATATACCAATAAAAATTGAAAATATAAAATTATAATTAAATAAAAAATAAATATACTAAAAAAAACCAATATATTTGACTACCATAAACTACCTTGCCTGATACTATAGTTCCTCAACTGATTTTAAAAAGTTGTGTGTAGTAAATGAAACTAAATAAGTAGACAAACTATAAAAAAATATCTGAAAAGAACAAGAGTACTTCAACGTAAAAAAATGTGTTGGCCCTGAAAAGGGCCGATTGTATTTTTGAAGGTTGTTGTAAAAAACTTAAGCACGTTCTCCTCGGATACGACGAGCCAATTGGATGTCTTTTGGCATGATGGTGACTCTCTTGGCGTGGATGGCGCACAAGTTGGTGTCTTCGAAGAGACCGACGAGGTAAGCCTCACTAGCCTCCTGGAGAGCCATCACAGCAGAGCTCTGGAAACGCAAGTCGGTCTTGAAATCTTGAGCGATCTCACGGACCAAACGTTGGAAAGGAAGCTTGCGGATGAGGAGTTCAGTGCTCTTTTGATAACGACGGATCTCACGGAGAGCGACGGTTCCTGGCCTGTAACGATGGGGTTTTTTCACTCCACCAGTTGCAGGCGCGCTCTTTCTGGCGGCCTTGGTGGCGAGTTGTTTCCTTGGTGCCTTACCACCGGTGGATTTACGAGCGGTTTGCTTGGTACGTGCCATGACGATGCTGCAAGTTCGGAGACTAACAAAACAATGAAATTTTGCGGGAAAAATGCTGTATTTATGGACTTTCGACCCTTCTGTTCAATAAGCAGCTAAAGGGAGGGGAAACTAGCAACACGATTGGTAGATTGAAATTGTGGTGGGAGAAGTGTGCCACACGATGTTATAAAATAATGCTTACTTCCCGGGAAAAGCATTCTCAGTTTGTTCTTCGTTCGAGTTTGACGTACGAACTTTATTATCTGCAAAAATGACTGGTCGCGGAAAGGGAGGTAAAGGTTTGGGAAAAGGAGGAGCAAAGCGGCATCGCAAAGTTTTGCGTGATAACATCCAAGGTATCACCAAGCCAGCCATCCGTCGTTTGGCTCGTCGTGGTGGAGTGAAACGTATCTCCGGATTGATCTACGAGGAAACTCGTGGTGTTCTCAAAGTGTTCCTTGAGAACGTGATCCGTGACGCCGTCACTTACACCGAGCACGCCAAGAGGAAGACTGTCACCGCCATGGACGTCGTCTATGCTTTGAAACGTCAAGGCCGCACCCTTTACGGTTTCGGCGGTTAAATATACACGTCATCATCATCTGCATACAATCGGCCCTTTTCAGGGCCACCAAATTTTCTAACTTTGGAATTCTTTTTTTTAAAACATGTTTTCAAGACAAAAAAATAGTTTCCTGTTGATTGATTTTGTTAGTAAAAATTTCATTGTTCGTGAGGACATTGATTTTGTTTAGCTGGCAGTATGCTATTAAATGTAGAAGCGACACTATGCGGTTGGTTTCCATTGTCTCCACTCACCATTTGTCATTCTCTTCAACTACGGCACCCTGCTCTAGTGAAAGGTTAGTAACTTAATTTTAACAATAAAGTCACTAAATTTTTACTAGAGCAGGGTGCGGTAGTTGAAGAAAATCATGGCGAGTGGGGACAATCGAAACTAATCCAGCTGAAGGTATTTTAACCAATAAAAATTTTGTCTGTTACAAAAAGGTAACATTTGCTGTAAGAGACTCCATTTTGATTGGTTAAAATCTATTCTGCAAATCTGCTCCATGTGACAAAGCCATTATAAGCGATTATGTTCTTTGTAACGAGCGACTATATTCTCGCTCGAATAACTTTTCGATATCTCGAATTAACGATATTTACGCGCTAAATAATAAATATTCAAAATATTAAATAATTAATATTTTTGTATTCTACAATTAATTCTCACATAAATTTAGCAATTGAGGAAACTATAAAAAGTTAAACTAATTGTAAACTAATACCGTCACGTTTTAAGTATTTTCAAGTCTAATTCTCAAATCAAAGAATATAAACAGTTCTAAGAAAAGTCATAAATTAAGTAAAATAGCAAAAAGGAATATGATTCTAACTTTCCTTTAATCCCAACCATGAAATAAAAACCCTTAAAGATCATAAAAAATCCACTTGGAAAAGTTGTGGTATTGATCAAACAAAGGATAAAATATTTGTAAAGAAATATTTTATATCAACTAGATTTTTACATTAAAAATATAAATGAAAAATCATCATCTTCTCTATAAAATATTATTAAATATATAATCGTGGTGTGTGTGTGTGTTACTTACACAATAACAAGATAATAAATAATTATTACAATTATTAATACGTATGAGTATGTTATATTGTTAATTATAATATTTATAATATAATAAATATTATGTATAAGATATACCTTGAAATATATAATTAGTAAAGTGTATTGGGATCAGAAATCACGCGATACTGACCAACCCCTGAGCCTTCTTGTGACAACCATCTTGGTTTTTTATCACTTTCTTTTGTATATGTTAGAGAAACACGGAATGAAAACATGGCCACCACAACAAGGCTCTCACCAGATGGCGTATCGCAGTATTTCAGATCCCAATAGTAAATAAGATACGTAGTGTTGTGCAGTGCAGTATTGCTGGAAACAGCATAGAATAAGTAAATATAAAGAGCATGCGCAAAGAAGCCACATGGACTCACAGCTGAGCGCTTCTCCACTACTTGTACTTTATGCTTTACGCAAGAAGACTAGAAACAGGAGGAATAACTCCAGTGGTGGGGGTAAGAGAGCGTTGAGGCAATGTACGGGCACATTGAAGGTGGCAAGCAGTTTGTGCAGTAGACCAAATTACGTTTCTGCGCATACTGACATGATTTCTGCTAACTTATGTTTTGTTTACCTGTTTGAAAGAAATCACGTGGAACAGAAATTTGCAATCGTTGGATAATTTTGTTGTGTGCAATGTTAAAAATTGTGATAAATAGAAAATAAATTGTAATGTAAAAATGCCTTCAAGTTGCTGTGTTATGAATTGCTCAAATAAAGGTGATAGTGGTGATAAGCACTTATTTAAATTTCCAAAGGACGAGGTAAGTTATAAATTTGAAACTCATTTAATTTATTATTATAAATAATTTTCTCATTAAAAATAGTAAATGCAAAAGTTTTACGTTTATTTAGTATCTATTGTTATATTTTACAGAAAGTGAGAGATGTTTGGATAAATGCTGTTGGTCATAACCTTAAAAACGGAACATGTGATAACAAAAATCTTTTTATTTGCAACAAGCATTTTGATTTATTATTTTCCCGGTCAGATTTACTTTTAAATAAAATTACAACATGTTATAATGTTTTGTAGCACTTTCATTTTGATTTCTTGCTTAATATTTTTAACCTCACTATCATGATGATACATTCAATATATCGTCTGCTCGGCAAACGCTCGAGAAGCATTCACACATGTATGCGCGGATGTTTCATTTTTTCACTACTGCGCAAACTACCGGAGTCCTTCATTGTCCTCCGAATTTGCTTCACCCCCACCACCGGAGTTATTCCTCCTGTTTCTAGTCTTCTTGGCTTTACGTCAGATCTTATCTTGCCTTTGACTTGTCGAGTTCGCTCCAAGTCAACTTTGTATTTGTCTCCTTCTATATTTAAGAAAAGCTTGGGTTTTAATCTAGAAGTTGGAACAATTAATAATTGGTTAATTCGTTATCTAATTATTATTGTTCGTCTTCAAGAGGATTTTCCCTCCGTTTTAACGGAAATTAATTGTGTAATTATTTAAACTTTCCCGGTTCATCTTAATGATTAACACTAAGGCTGAATCCACAAATAACGAGTGAAATTGCGCTTGCGCAATTAAATATACAACTTGGCTCGTAACATCTTAAGTTAAGTTAAGTTAAGTTGTGTTTGGCACTATACTGGCTTTCGTAACATCTTGTTAGAATAAGGTTATTCAAGTTGGGTGGGGGAAAGCCAAGATGGATGATGGCTGGTGCACCTATCAGCCTATCAGCATTCATTCCCACGAGAAATTTCTCGTGGGAATGAATGCTGATAGGTGCACCAGCAAGCAACCATCTTGGATTTCCCCCACCCAACTTGAATAACCTTATTCATTTTCGACATCTCGAACTAACGAGATATAGCGCTAAACTTAAATACTGAAATGTTAAACAGATTTAAAATAATCTTCTATTTCTTCTAAATGGAAATATTCAGATACTCGTGAAAAACATGACTAATGTAAAATAATTCTTTCACGCTTTAATTATTCTCAAATTCTTGTTTGAGCATATGTTTAATATAAACAATATACACAGAATTGTCATAAATCAAGTAAAATAGCAAAAGAAGAATATAATCCCAAACTTTTATTTATAAACAGTTAAAACCTATTATAAATTATTTATCCCGTTCATATAATGCTTTTTGAAACTGCAATGCAATATAAGTCTTATTCAAATTTTCGTGCCATATAAGTCTTATTGAAAGTTCAGTGCTATACAATTCTTATTCAAGTTTCCGTGCAATACAATTCTTATTTAAATTTCCGTGCTATATAATTCCTATTCAAACTTGCGAACAATATAATTCTTATTTAATATTAAATGTAAAATATTTTTTGGTTAACAGAATGATATGCTCAAAATAGTTTGAGATATATTTAAAAATTAAATTAGATATAAAACGCGTTTCATTCATGCGTATTATCAATTATGGGACCGTTCACAAATTACGTAACGTTTTTCTGGGGAAATTTTAACCCCCCCCCAACCCCATGTAACACACTGTTACATATGTACTTTAGCGCCATTTTTTTGCTGATCGTAACAGATAACTTGACCCCCCTCGCCTTTAAAATGTTACGTTATGCGAAAGATTAATTTCAAGAAAAAGTAAACGCTCATAATGCGAGTAGTCAGGAAGAGTAGCTCGAATTAGGAAAAATTATTTCTAATTTAATTACTGTGATTACTGTTAAATCTGATTATTGAATTTTAAAGATATGTTGTTTTTTCTATTTTTGGTCCTAATATTTTTTATTCTTTTACCTATTGTTCATGTTCACTTAATTTCAGGAACTTATTTAAAAAACATTTTGTTATTAATAGCATAAACAATAATTTCGAATAAATAATAATTTTGCTGTTATTAGCAAAATATTTATTATTGTTGTTATTACCAATAAAAATAAAAATTCAAAAAAAAAATAAACAAGTACAAGTAGCATAAATCAGCTAAGGGGTACAAATTTTCCTTCTGAAAAATGTAAATAGTCTATTACATAAGGAGTGTTCACAAATTACGTAACATTTTAAAGGGGAGGGGGGTCAAGTTATCTGTTACGTTCAGCAAAAAAATGGCGCTAAAGTAAATATGTAACAGTGTGTTACATGGGGTTGGGGGGGGGGTTAAAATTTTCTCAGAAAAACGTTACGTTTTAATTTGTGAACGGTCCCATAATTGATAATACGCATGAATGAAACGCGTTTTCTATCTAATTTACTTTTTAAATATATCTCAAACTATTTTGAGCATATCATTCTGTTAACCAAAAAATATTTTACATTTAATATTAATTAAATTACTATAAATTAGTTTTTCTTTTACTTCTCAATAATATTCACAAAATTTTTTTTTTCATTTTTTATTAAAAAATAACCATTTTTCATATAAACAAATTAATGATTTAAAAAAATTTTTTTTTATAAACATACCTGGAAATACTAAGATTTTGCAAAAAAATTTAGAGTGGACCGACAAGTTTATAGGTTTTGTGGCCACTATTTTAAACACGTACCCACGCTTACACAAATATTTTCTAATACTCGTATAGCAAATAACTAATTGTTAAATAAAAAATAACAAATATATTAGATAGCACACAAACATTTATACAACACACACACACATTTAATAATGTTTACTCTTTAGGCTTATTATGTTAAATAAACAAATTATATCGATTTTTAATGGTTGTGTTCAGAAAATAATATAGCTTATTAAATTCTTAAAATTATCTATTGCAGACACTTTTGTACAAATTCAGAGTATTCAGAGTTCAGGTAAATGCTGTAGACCCTTTTCACATCTGCCGTTTTTATTACTTTGTTTTTCCCAATTTATGCAAGTCTAGACTTGCAAACCTATTAGGCGTACCTACAGTACATGACTCATTTTTACACCTAAATGTATCCCTTCCTAATTGCAATTTAGTCAGTACCTTATCTGAGCCTTCGTCTTGAACACAACCTCTTCTCTCAACACATATACATATTGAATGAAAATAAAATTCATCTAGTATTTGGATTTCAATTATTTGTTTTTGCACCCGATCACCAAAGTTTAAATAAACATTTAAATACCGCGCGCAACATTGTTCACATTTCTGAAAAGTGAAAAAATTGTTAAATTGTTAAAAAACCAAGTAGCACGTAATATTACAGCAATATTACCCAGTAACATTACTGTTACATTACAGTGATATTAAAATGTCCGCTTCATAGTAATATTACTGGATAATGTTACTTTAATATTACACGGTAATATTAAGGTATTATTACTGTAATATTACAGTAACATTACAGTAATACGATACCGTAATATTAAGGTAATAATGCACGATAATATTGCATTAATATTAGAAGAATATTATTTTACGAAAAAAATGTACCCAACCGGAGAATCGAACCCCGAACTCAAGGCACACAAGTCCAGAGTTTTACCAACAAGTCATACTGACTTACAATATATTTATGATTGTGATGCTTTATGAGTAACTTAAATCAATCTGTAATATTACTGTAACATTACCCGGTAATATCACCATCAGGCGGACATTTTAATATCACTGTAATATTACAGTAATATTGCGTGCTAGTTGGGAATTAATTTTTTTCATTTTTCATAGTGAAATATGATTTCAGGTTCCAAAAAAGTAAAAAAAAATTTTTTTTAACAATTTTACATTTTTTTTATCTTTCAGAAATGTGGACAATGCTGCGCGCGGTGTTTAAATGTTTATTTAAATCTATAAAACTTATCGGCCCACTCTAAATTTTTTTGCAAAATCTTAGTATCAAATAAAGAAAACTTTTTCTTTTTTTAAAAAATTGTCAGACGTTTCTGCTCAAATGGGAGCCTTCATCAGTGACGTAATTTATTGTCTATAAAGTATATTTTTACGAGGTTACAGTATGTTTAAAGTGTCATGTTTATAATAAAAAATTAAATTCTTTTTTTTTTTTTTTGATAAATATATATACATATTATATTGTAAAAAAATTGAAAAGAGAACAAAGTATCTAAATTCGAAGAACCCAGAAAACGCATCTACGAACCTTCTTGGTGAAGAATAGTTAATCCATTAAAAATTCACAAAGTTGAACCACTGAGTAACGTCCTGCGTTATTTTATTAGATTTTCAACGTTATGTGCTATTTTCCTATTAATTTTTATTTGTAAATTTTGTATCAATTCTACATGGAAAAACATCTGTTCTATCTAAACCACGTCTCCTCCCTGTGGGCAAAAAACCATGTTCGTTCTAAAAACGTTTTAAGAACGTTTCATGTCCACCAAATAATGTTCTGGAACATTATTTGGACATCCATGTTCTTAAAATGTTCCAGAACATTATTTGGCGGACATAAAACGTTCTAAGAACGTCCTTAAAACGTTTTTAGAACGAACATGGTTTTTTGCCCACAGGGATCTCACACGTTGAATTAGTGAATCATAAATAATTTTAAATAATTCTTCAAAATATTTCTTATTTAATTATTAGTTAAGTTTTCATATTAAAGTTTGGAATTTTTAATTAACAATTTAGATTGATATTCAAGTTTTAAACATTATTATGAGAATAATTGATCGTTTAGACTATAAGTAATAGAAATTTTATATGTTATAAAAAGTTTTTAACTATTGTCATTTAATTATAATATAATTAATTTTACTTCTTTCTTTTATATATATATGTATAAAAAAGTATGTATGTGTAATTAAATGCGTAAATTTTCAATATTATGTAATTAAATAATCATAAAATCATGTATTTTATAAATAATTTTAAGAATTTTGCAAATTCGTTTAAAAAGTGAATCTTGGCTCCATCTTTTAAAAATAGTGTAAACTATAGTTCCCCACTTTTTCAAGACACCCTAATCTTAAAGATACGCCCACGCAAAGTCATCCCTAGCAATCCCCCCCGAATTTCCCCCTTCCGCCCAAAAATTAAGTAGGGATAACAATATAAAAACTAAAGATTTGAATTAAAAAGTCCGTGATTCTGATGCTGTTTCGAACCTTCGTTGTGTTCGTACTACTATACTCTCTATAACATATTTTCCTGCAATAACGAAGGAACAATGAAATTTTTACTAATAAAATCAATTATCAACAATAGAAAACTATCTTTTTGTCTTGAAAACATGTTTTAAAAAAAGCATTCCAAAGTCAGAAAATTTTGTGGCCCTGAAAAGGGCCGATTGTTTTGTAATATGACAGGAAAATTTAACCGCCGAAACCGTAAAGGGTGCGGCCTTGACGTTTCAAAGCATAGACGACGTCCATGGCGGTGACGGTCTTCCTCTTGGCGTGCTCGGTGTAAGTGACGGCGTCACGGATCACGTTCTCAAGGAACACTTTGAGAACACCACGAGTTTCCTCGTAGATCAATCCGGAGATACGTTTCACTCCACCACGACGAGCCAAACGACGGATGGCTGGCTTGGTGATACCTTGGATGTTATCACGCAAAACTTTGCGATGCCGCTTTGCTCCTCCTTTTCCTAAACCTTTACCTCCCTTTCCGCGACCAGTCATTTTTCAGAAAATAAAGTTTCTACGTCAAACTCGAACGAAGAACAAACTGAGAATGCGTGGAGGGGGAAGTGAGCGTTATTTTATAACATCGTGTTGCACATTTCTCCCACCACAATTCAATCTACCAATCAAGTGTCTAGAACTCCCCTTCCTGTCAGCAGCTTATTCAACAATGGGAGGCAAAAGTCTATAAATACAGCATTTCCCCCCCCTCCCAACATCACTCTCGCCGTATGCGCTCCCCTCCAAATCCTATAGTAAAATCTCTCCCAATTAAGTGGAGCTCCTCTGCCAAATACCTTGGTGTCATCTTCGACAAGAGATTTACCTGGTCCAAACACATAACCTCAGTTCGCAGTAAAGCCAATGGCGCCTTCATATCGCTAAAACCTTTCTTTAGCAACCCTCACGTCTCCCAGTCCACAAAAATCCGCGCCTTCAACGCTATCATCCGTAGCATATGTACCTACGCAATCCCCATCTGGGGCTCTGCCACCCCACAACAGTTAACACGATTACAAAAGACATACATGCGCCTCCTGCGCTCTGCCTTAAACTTCCCCTGGTTTATCCGAAATCAACAAATCCTGAAAGAAACAAACCTCCCATCCATTTTTACTGCCGCCCAAACATACTCCAAAAACCTTCGTCTCTCCATAGAAAACCACTCAAACCCAACTATCAACTCGCTCGTTCGCTACAAGAGCAAGACCACAGACCGCTTCAGAAGGCCTTGCCTTCTCATCTCTCCACATTCTTCTTAAATTCACAATATTCGTGCTTCGCTATATGCGTCAACGCCCATGTAGCCTCAACTACATCGGGTATCCTCCTTCTTCTTTGGTTTATAACCTTTGGTTGACAACCACTGAGATGAGTTTTTAGTCGGTATGCACATCAAGTGAATCCGGCATTACCCAATTCCACCGGGTGTCTTTAGAAGATTTTCTCATCTCTCCCCACTTCCAAAAAAAAAAAAAAAAAAAAAAACCTCCCAACATCATTATTGTGTTAGTCACTGAACCAACTACATCGTCATGGCTCGTACCAAGCAAACCGCTCGTAAATCCACCGGTGGTAAAGCACCGAGGAAACAACTTGCAACCAAGGCCGCCAGAAAGAGCGCGCCTGCAACTGGTGGAGTGAAAAAACCCCATCGTTACAGGCCAGGAACCGTCGCTCTCCGTGAGATCCGTCGTTACCAAAAGAGCACTGAGCTCCTCATCCGCAAACTTCCTTTCCAGCGTTTGGTTCGTGAGATCGCTCAAGATTTCAAGACCGACTTGCGTTTCCAGAGCTCTGCTGTGATGGCTCTCCAGGAGGCTAGCGAGGCTTACCTCGTCGGTCTCTTCGAAGACACCAACTTGTGCGCCATCCACGCCAAGAGAGTCACCATCATGCCAAAAGACATCCAATTGGCTCGTCGTATCCGAGGAGAACGTGCTTAATTTTTTTCCAACACCATCCAAACACAATCGGCCCTTTTCAGGGCCAACACATTTTTTTACGTTGAAATTATTTTGGTTTAACATTATAAAAAATAATTTATTAAGATAAATTTGAACTGTTAGATAAATTATAACTAAATTATCATTTGTATTTTGTAGAAGTCGTTCACTGGTAAATAAAGTTTATTAAAATTTCTTTAAATTAATGGACGTTTTATGAAAATATAAAATATGGAGGCGTAATCTTTTTTAAAATGTTGTAATTGGATATTTGATGTCTAAATATATTTTATGGAGTTAATGATTAGCTGATCAATTTACTAAAAATTGTAGTTGGATCAACTACAAAACATCATTCTATCAACTATATTCTTAGTTATTGTAACTACTTTCTTATAGTGAATTCTACTTTTTAAATTGAGTTGATGACCTATTGTACTAGGCAGAGTACTTAATTGTCAAATCTATTATATTTTTTTGAGTGCAGTTACATTAATTTAATATGTACTTGTAAATTACAGCATTTATCTGACATATTGCCTCGAAAAAATAAATAAATTTACTACAAAAAATGTTAACAAAAAAATGTTTCATAAAAAATAATAGGAGAAAAATTAATGTTGTCCCTAAAGTTCTGAATAAATTTTTATTTTGATTCAATTGTATGATAAAATAATACTTAGTGTAATTTAGCAATTTATTTGTATTTTAATAAAATATTTGTTGAAAGAACAAAACAAACCATTACGTAAAAAATATTTTGTGGCCCTGAAAAGGGCCGTTTGTTATCGATGAGTTGTGAAAATGTTACTGTCATATAACATTCCCTCCTTATTTTTTCGCAACCTTCTTTGCCACTGTCTTTTTGGGTTTTGGTGCAGCTTTCTTGGCGGTAACAGGTGCCTTTGCTTTCTTGGGAGAAGCCTTGGTCACCTTAGGCTTGGCAGTGGTAGACTTGGCCTTGGGTGGTTTGGCTGCAACCTTAGGAGTCTTTTTCTTCTCGGCAACAGCTTTCTTGGCCTTGGCAGCTACAGCCTTCTTCGGAGATGCTACTTTCTTAGCCTTGGATGCAGCAGCTTTAGGTTTAGCTGTAGCAGTCTTGGTTTTTGCCTTGGCCTCAGCTTTGGCGACATTCAATTTGAAGGATCCTGCAGCACCTTTTCCCTTGGTTTGAATAAGCGTCTTGTTGGCAACAGCAGCTTTAAGATACTTCCTGATAAAAGTCGCTTGCTTCTCAACATCAACTGCATAAGTACCAGCAATATATTTCTTGATGGCTTGGAGAGAAGAACCGCCTTTTTCCTTCAAAGCTGTGATAGCTGCAACTACCATTTCAGATGCTGGTGGGTGAGCAGCTTTTGTGCGAGGTTGCTTCGCCTTAGGAGTTGCCGCCTTCTTAGGAGTTGCAACTGCAGGTACAGCTGGAGATTCTACTTTATCTGCCATTTCGAATAAACAAAATATATTTGTTGAAAATATCAAGAAAAGTTGAATAACTATTCTAATCCTCTCAGTGCAACTGGCAAGACAGAAATGAAAATTTCCACAGGCGATCGATGACTTAGTGAACTACACGGACGGTGAAGAAAGACTACTCCGCTTGTGCGTCGCATGCTGTTCAGAATTTGGGTAACATATGTACTGCTTTAAAAAACTTTTTATTAATTTAACTATTAACATTTTTAAATGAGTTTATAAATCACTTTGATTTAAATTGAATACTATTTGTTACTTTAAAGAAAAAGAATTTAATTTTGATAAATATATTATGTGTCGGTAAAATTGTACATATACCAAGACTATATTTTCTATACTGTCTGAAATTATTTTGCAAAAATGTAAAAAAAAAATTCTAATTACTTTTTTTTATAAATGGAGTTTAACAATCTATACTTTATACTATTAGCATTACTATCAATATATTGTTTGTCAATTTTTAAATTAATTTAGACAGTGAAAAATTACCCAAATAAAAAACTAGTTCAAACTCTATGGATCGAACACTGTCTCTAATACTGTGAATAATAGGTACCAGTAATGCAAAATTTTTAAACATCAATAATTATTTTTATTATAAATATACCGACTAATGAAGAAATGATCAAATTTTTCAACAAATTTCACATTCCTAAATCCACATACCGGATCCCACATTTTAGATTCCATATTCCAGATACAATACATTACGCATTCAAAAATTCGAACGCAAAATTCATGAGTTTCCAAATTATCTCAAACAGTTCTGATTCCAGATTCCGAATTTCACTTTCCTGATACAATATTCCTACACCCTCATTCCAAATTCGGAAACAACATTTCTGTTTCCGCATGCAAAATGCCTTATTCTTGTTGATACTAACGAATTCCATACTCAAGATTTAACATTTGGACTTGTAACAATTATTGAAATTGTTTAAACTTAATTATCTCAAAAAGTATCTTCGAGATCAAAGCGAATTTTTTTCCAGTGTGTGTAGTTTAGTGATCAATTAGATATTGCCCAAGTTTTGTAATTTTTCAGTTTTCTCCAAGAAAGTTATTTACATTTGAAAATAGTGAAAATAAGCAAAGTGCCAATTTTTATTGCTTTTTATTTCACATTTATGAAGAAAAAAGGAAAAAAGTGCTAAGAAAAACTAAAAGTTAGTCACAGGTACTTTATATTTGGTAAGGTTTTTTTCAATTTAATGACTTCTCTTTCTCACATTTAATAGATGAAATTTGCAAATTTAGGTTATTTGACAGGCGAACTTGAAAATCATATTTTATATATTATTTCACATATTTAAATAATTACATCAATTGATAATGATAAATTTATTCATTCTTAGTAAATTACAAAATTTTTTTTTTTTTTATGGTAAATTCTACGTATTTTTGCATATTTTCTAATGGCTAAAAAATTGACAGTTTTCAGCACCTCATATACTTTAAATTCATATTTTGCAATAAATAATTAAAATTTTTATAAAATTCTTTTCATTTCGTGATCTTGATAACTTCAAAATCATTCCTGCAAAGTATTATAATTTTTAAAAATTAGTCAGCGACGACTTCATTCGAAATATAATGGATTGACCCTTAATTAAAAATTTAATTTAACAACCAAAAATAAATAAATATATATACATATATACATATATAGAATATCTATATATATAGAAGATGATAAATAAAAATATTTGTATCAAAAGGAAATTATTAAACAAATTAAATGAAATATGAATCAGAACGTAAGGTCGAACATGCAATATATTAAAACAAAATTATGAAAAATATAAAATAAAATTATCAAATTAAATAAAAAATTCGAATTATCGCGACACTCATACCTCATTCAACGGCAAATTAACAAACTTAAAAAAATGACGAATACGAAAAAAATTAGTACATGGGGCGCTCTACGTGAAGCGGACAACCCCAACCTTGTCATGTAAAAAACGTAATTTTTGAAATGCTGCTATTTCCATTAAAATGAATGAAATAAAAAAAAGTACTTGTGTATTTTGTAGTAAATTTAACGATCTTTAAAGTAGTGGAGTTAGTTTTTAAAATAACTTTAATTTTCATTGAAAAAAGTAAAAATGTAATTTTCAAATTCATTTTTCACGACGTTCGACCATTTTAATTTTTTTTTTAAATTGCTTAAAAAATTGTTTAAAGTATGTTGATTATGTGTGCCAAATTTCAGAATGGCATCTTTTGTCGTTTAATACTTATTTAATTTTAACAGTCGATCCAGAGTGTGGGATCCAGAGTGTGGGATCCAGAGTGTGGGATCCAGAGTGTGGGATCCAGAGTGTGGGATCCAGAGTGTGGGATCCAGAGTGTGGGATCCAGAGTGTGGGATCCAGAGTGTGGGATCCAGAGTGTGGGATCCAGAGTGTGGGATCCAGAGTGTGGGATCCAGAGTGTGGGATCCAGAGTGTGGGATCCAGAGTGTGGGATCCAGAGTGTGGGATCCAGAGTGTGGGATCCAGAGTGTGGGATCCAGAGTGTGGGATCCAGAGTGTGGGATCCAGAGTGTGGGATCCAGAGTGTGGGATCCAGAGTGTGGGATCCAGAGTGTGGGATCCAGAGTGTGGGATCCAGAGTGTGGGATCCAGAGTGTGGGATCCAGAGTGTGGGATCCAGAGTGTGGGATCCAGAGTGTGGGATCCAGAGTGTGGGATCCAGAGTGTGGGATCCAGAGTGTGGGATCCAGAGTGTGGGATCCAGAGTGTGGGATCCAGAGTGTGGGATCCAGAGTGTGGGATCCAGAGTGTGGGATCCAGAGTGTGGGATCCAGAGTGTGGGATCCAGAGTGTGGGATCCAGAGTGTGGGATCCAGAGTGTTGAAGCATTCATAAGCTCTCAGTCCGGGGATTATTAATATATTATGTAATTTCTTATTCTAATTTAATTAAATTTACATGACACATCGATTCTGAGAAGCAAATGAGTTCAAACATGTGGTTGATAAGTCATAAACATAAATGTTTAGGGAAGTATCACCCACATTCCATTATCTCTTATATAAAAGGAACAATGGTATTGTCAAAATTTAAAGGGACATTATATTCTTAATTTCTATTATTTAATATAATGAGACACGTGCTAACTATATTACCAGATAAGATTGTAAACACGTAGTAAAATTTATGAATGAAAATACGCTAGTATTTATCTTGTTCTTTTTTTTTTTGCTTTACCAAATTCTATATCTATATTTTTATATTCTTCTCTTTTATTTTTAAGTTAGTTGTCGCTTTTCAAACTAAATTAGAGGAATCTTTCCAATAATTATTTAGTTTTTTAGCTTTTGTTATTAACTTTTCAAAATTCTTTTACTTGTTTAAACAATTGATTGTTTATCGTTTCAAAGAATTTGATGCTAAGAAAATAATAAATAAAAGAATTAATTGTTTTTGTATAAGTAATATAAATAAACAAACTATCTGACAATATAGTTATTCTTTGTTTATATAAACGATTGTGAGTCTTTCCTCATTAATTCTCCCAGTTCTGAATAGAATAAAATTTACTTGAATTCAACTTAATATTTATAAACAAATAGAAATAAATATTAACACACCTTGATTCAGTGATTATATCACTTGTTAAAGAAGTTTCGAATATTGGTTTTTTTATTGCTTTGAAAATCTACAAAAAAAATATGAAATGAATTATTTAAGGATTTTATAAACTTTACCTAACAAAACCTTTAGGGTTAGTTTCTCCTAATTCTATTTTTAAATTTTCTATTTTTGGTATTAAAAAGATTAAACCTTAATCACCAATCATAATTTAACAAAATATTGTTAAACAATGATGTATACATTAAAGTTTAATAGATTTATCTCTGAAAACCCTACTAGATAATTAATTTAATTAATTAATTATATCCTATTCTAGTTAATTTTTGGGGTTGTCAGGATCATCTCTTATAGTTTAATCTTTCAAATTGTCATGTGGATCGCCTATTGCAATGCACATGGCATATAAGAATATTAAACAAGAATTACGATTTTGTCTTTGATACCACTCTTGGAAAATCAACAGTGTTGGTAGAGATCGTTAGAAAGCCCCTGACCATTGATTTTCCGTGGCGTGACTTTGAAGATTTTTGTTGGTATATTTGTTGTTGTTAAATAATCATTTATTTAATTGAAGATTTGGAAAGTTTGTCGTGTTGGTAGAAATCTTTCGAAGGCCCCTGACAACAGACTTTCCTCTTCAACAATTATCAATTGTTAATTTGAGAAGAACCAATCGTATTGGTAGAAATCGTTAGAGAGCCCCTAACAATTGGTCTCTCAAATTTAACCATTTAAAATAAATTTTATTTTTTTATTACGATTTAATCTTTGAGATCTCTTTCGCCCAGAGATACAGATCGTTTAGGTAGAGATCGTTAGAAAGCCCCCAACAATCTGTAACTATCAAGTTCGAGAGACTTGACTTTGTAGATTTGTATAGTTCTGAAATTTCTTTATAATAAAATATAGAAGAAAGCTCTTACCAGTTTAAAACTGTTCAGACAAAAGAGACAGAAACGTGCATTTACTCGGCTTATATAGTTGCGTCCCTACCCTTAATTTTCTGGGGTAAGTAAAATTCAAAATGTGCAAGTGTGTGAGTAAGGAATTTCAAATTGATTGAGCGAAAATCCGCGAGTTTCCCTCACCACTTTACGCAAGGCGCTTCTCCCATGTATTTCTTACCGCCAATTTCTCCCTCTATTTGGATTTTTCGCGGCGTCTATTTTCGAATAGCCAATTACATTTAAATTATTTTCAAAGGACAGAGATATTTTTCTCTCTCTAATTCCGTTTCTAACGTTCGCCAAGAACAATGCCATTGTCTAGCTGTCAATCATTTTTCTCTAACTGATTTTCATTTTCTAAAAACTTTAATTTCTCAAAAAATACTGATTCTAAAATTATTTAACTTTTACCATTAATTTTTAAATAATTTTTACTTTAATGCAACATAAAATTTTATTCAATTATTATTAATTTCAGCAATTTATAAAATAATTTTTATTATTTTATTTTCCAAATAATTTAAAGAAAAAATATAAAATAAATTTATTCTTTAAATAATAATCCATATAAATTATTTATTTATAAAAAAGAAACTTTAAATTTAAATTAAATTAATAATTCTCATAATTCGTATTTATATCTACCTTCTCTTTCTATTATTTTTCCTGTTTATGTTTTCATTGTGTTATCTATAGATATCTTCTCTCTCTTTCTATTATTTTCAGAAATTCAATTTATCTAGTTTTAATTTCATTACTTTATATAATTTAATTTTTAATATTTATTCATTTATAATTTAAATAATTTATAATTATTTCGTAATAAAAATTTTTTTGACTATTGAAATACCATTTCAATGCCCCCTTAAACAAATGAATTCTTTTAACATAAAGGGAATTTTATTTGTTTAAAAAAAAATAATTTTAATTGGCAAAAAAAAAAAATGGAGAGAAACAAAAAAAAAATAAAAATTTTTTTAAAAAAAAAAATTTATTAATTGAGGAGCCGGATCGTAGAACCGATTCTTCGCTCGAACTCACGCAGAAGTATTGTCCGCCCCTCCACTATACCATCAAAATTTAAAACTCATAAATAAAATATTTAAAAAATATTAGGTTATGCAGAAGAAAAAAATACATATTTTATCTATTTGAAACTTTTTTCTAAAATGTAATTTATTAGTACTAAAAAATGAAAACTGAAAAAATTTTTTTTCGAAAATAAATTACTTTTTAATAAATATATCGTCCTTTTTCGGTCAAATATTGACGAAATTTTGTGAAATTTTTTAAGCATACACAATATACACAACAGAAGCCTACAAGCTATAAAAAATAAGAAAAATCACATTATTTATTTATTAAAAAATTTTAAAAGACGTCATTTACAAATTGAGGAATTTCACTTTTCAACACAAAAAAGTATGCGATGAATTTTCAAATTATGAAAACTTCTCGCGAGAAAGTTTTTCCTTTACTAATCAGGAAGTTTTTCCCACAATTTCAAACTGATTCGAATATAAATAAAGAAAATACGAGGAAAATAGCGAAACCGTACTTTCGTTCGCAACGAGAATGTAAAAAGGCAGCCATGACATGTTTGTCGTCGCAACGTCACGCGCGCGCACACACACACATATATGTAAGCAACTTGAGGGAGCCTTAGTTGCTGCTGTGTGTGTGTGTGCGCGCGTGTCATTGCGACGACAAACATGGCTGCCTTTTTACATTCTCGTTGCGAACGAAAGTACGGTTTCGCTATTTTCCTCGTATTTTCTTTATTTATATTCGAATCAGTTTGAAATTGTGGGAAAAACTTCCTGATTAGTAAAGGAAAAACTTTCTCGCGAGAAGTTTTCATAATTTGAAAATTCATCGCATACTTTTTTGTGTTGAAAAGTGAAATTCCTCTATTTGTAAATGACATCTTTTAAAATTTTTTAATAAATAAATAATGTGATTTTTCTTATTTTTTATAGCTTGTAGGCTTCTGTTGTGTATATTGTGTATGCTTAAAAAATTTCACAAAATTTCGTCAATATTTGACCGAAAAAGGACGATATATTTATTAAAAAGTAATTTATTTTCGAAAAAAAATTTTTCAGTTTTCATTTTTTAGTACTAATAAATTACATTTTAGAAAAAAGTTTCAAATAGATAAAATATGTATTTTTTTCTTCTGCATAACCTAATATTTTTTAAATATTTTATTTATGAGTTTTAAAATTTGATGGTATAGTGGAGGGGCGGACAATACTTCTGCGTGAGTTCGAGCGAAGAATCGGTTCTACGATCCGGCTCCTCAATTTTGACTCCAAAATGCCCCCCTAAACGAATGAATTTCTTAATTTATAAATAAATTTATTCGTTTATAAAGAGAGAAAAAAAAAATTTTATTTAATTTATTTACACTGTTGAGCTATTATGCTCCTGGGGCTCTTATTGGTTCATCTTCAATTTCATCCTCATCAAAATCCTCTAACACTTCATCATAATTCAAGTATAATTCGTAGGAATCAGGTTTGATTAAGGCTAACTCATTTTCCAGTAGCCAATCATCCAATGAGGATAATTGATCGATCTTTGCCCATCCCACATAATGGTGGTTCACAAATTTTTTTATATAGAAATCAACTATCATGTCTTTAATAAAATCTTGGAATCTGGAATTGGTTCCAGATTCCCAAACTTGGCGTTGTGGTGGACAAATATCACATAGAGCGATATTAAGTGAGAATTTAGGTATAATTAAAAATTTGTAGGTAATGTAAAAGATGTTGTTTTTTTTATGTATGTGTGTACGTGATCATCAATATTGTATACTAGAATTAGGTCTACCATACCGGTATTGATTAGGATAATGTAACCTCTTTCAAAAATTTGTGTTTCTTTTTTGTATATTATCGGAACCGCCAAAATTCTATTATCTAAATTAGTTATCCTGTATTGTTCCTCTTTATCCTTGTAAAAATTGAAAATTTCCTTCCTCATTTCTCCTTGTGTTAGTTCTCTCTCTATTAATTTGGCTTTGATGGCAGATGGATTTATCGCATTTATTATTTTCATTTTATATTTTTTTATGTTTAGGACCATTTCAGGATATTGTTCATATGATGTTACTATATCATTTTCGTTTATGTTTTGATGTTGCATCTTGAAAAAAAAATAAAAAAATAAATAATAAAATAATAATTATAATTTTTAATTTTAATTAAAACATGCTAATTAAATTGAATAGGAGAAGGCAGATTTATAATTTATGAAAAAAAAATAAAAATAAAATATGTAAAAAAAAAAATTTTATTGGGTATAATCCGTCAAACGGATTATATTTGGGTATATCATACCGTTGATCTTTACAAATAGAGGAAAAGGTTTCTCTTCCTCTACTTCATTACAATTTTTTTTGTTGTGGAACAAATATTGTTCAACATTTAATTTAACGTTTTCTATATTAGTGATTCTAGGTTTATTATTTTTTTTTAGTTTTAACATTTTATTTTTTTTTAGTTTGTTTTTTTTTATTAAATTCTTTTTTCTATTATTATTTTCATTTTTTTTAGTCTGTGTGGCCTTATTGGCTACTTCGATTGATATAATGCGATTGGTAATAAAATAGTCGCTGGCAGATATATCTAGAGGACCCGCCTCGTCTGTTGCGCCATCGCACACAGTGCTGGTTGCCTGACTCTTTTTAATTACTAATGCCATCTATTGAGAGAGAAAGAAAAAAAATAAAAAAAATTTTCTTTTGGCTATTAAATTTTTTTTTTATTAATGCATGCAGTTTTTTTTACTTATTTAAAATTTATTTTATTCTAATCAATAATAGTTATTATAATACTAATTTTATAATATATGTTAGCACTGTAGCATACCTCAAAAGTTAATCACAAACACAATTTCTTATGACAATCACGAAATAGTACTGAATTAACCAAATGACAGTTTGTACACTACAATTTTATGAATTTATATTTTCCTACTTAATTTGATATTTCAATTTCCTTTTGATTATTTTTAATATATTAATATAATTGATTTCTGTTATAATAAGCTAATTGACCAATTACATTATTTATTTGATTTAGGCGCTATTTATTTTAAATTTGAAAATATATAATTATTTATTTTGTATATGTATATATATATTGTTATATTTTTTTTTATTTGTTAGTAACCATTATTTTTATTGATTATTATTTTTATTTTATTTTATTTTTTTTTATTGTTTATTTATTTGTTTTTTTTTGTTTTTTTTTTTTATATACATTAAAGTCTATTTCAGTTATTATTGTTTTGTCTTTGTTGCATGCATTAAATCTTAGTGTCTCTATCACTTTTATATTTCCTCTTCATTCTTCTTTATTTCAAAATATACCACTACTTATCACTATTCACTTTATAATAAATTGTTTATTTTTAGTAATTTTTATTTGTTTATTGTTTACTTATTTACTGTTTATTATATTTTATTTATTTATATATGTTTTTATATTAATGATTATTGCACTTAACACTTCTTTATTTATTGTATTTTATTTATTATATTCTATCTATATATTTTTTTAAGTCTTGACTATGGAACATTCCTTTTCCTATTTTAGTTTTCGAATTCCATAAAATATATGTTCCTGGTTTTACTACTTTTTTTATCTCGTAAGGACCTTCATATATTTGTAGGAATTTAGCTATTATTTTGTTTTCTTTATCCGACCTATTTAATAATTTAATGAGGACTTTTTCTCCAACTTTAAATTCCGTTAATTTATGCGAAATGTTAAATTTTTCTGCTCTTCTTTTACCTTTCTTACAAATGTTATCGTATGCTAATTCTAATTTCCTATCATAATCCATATTTTTTGGAATCGGTGGAAAATTAAACCAATTTTCCCATGCTCTTTTAGGTTTTTTGTTAAGATGTAATTCGACTGGCGTAAACTCGGTTGTTTCATGGTGGGTTTCATTAAAACAAGTTTCTATTATATTAATCCAATTCCACCAAGAACTATGTTTACCGTTAGTAAGGGTCCTAAAAAATCTCGATAATTCCCGATGTATACGTTCAACAATATTTCCTTGTGGATGTCTAATTGATGAAAATACCGGTTGTATCCCCTCTTCTTTTAGTTTACCAGTCCAAATCCCTGAAGTAAATTGAGTTCCATGGTCTGTTATTATTTTCTCCGGTTTACCGAATTTTTTAATATGGTGATTGAAAATTTTGTTTATAAGCGCTTTTGTGGTCATTTTTCTAATAGGATATAATTTCACATATTTACTGAACGCATCTATAGTAGATAGTATGTATTTAAATCCTCCCTTAGAAGTTGGTAATGGACCATAAAAATCTATCGATAAAATTTCACCTGGTTTTTTGGGTGCGTAGTTTCTCATTTCAGAAAAGTTTGTTTGATTAGAAACTTTGTTTCTCTGACATGAGTCACAACTTGTTATTCTATGTCTTATTATTTTTGCAAAATGTGGATAATAAAAATATTCATTTAACATACGAAAAACTCGCTGTGGACCGACGTGTCCATATATTTCATGCGTTTCATCAATTAAATCATTTATTATATTTTTAGTTAAGCATAATTTTTTATTATCTCCTACGACAAAATAAAGTACATTTTTATCGATTATATAACGCTTTGTTTTACCTTGTCTAACATCTGACATTCTTTGTTTTGAAATAGAATCATTATTTTGCTCCTCTATAATGTTTTTAAATTTATTTCGCAGTTGAGATGAAGGTCGTTTTGCTAAATTATATAGAAATAGTTTTCCTTCATGGGAATCTAGTCCTATGCCTGTTTCCTCATAAACTGGTGCTCTACTTAAAGTATCCGCTACGATGTTGTTCTTGCCTTGGATATATTCAATGTCGAAATTAAAATCCTGAATTGCTAATATCCATCTCGTAATTCTACCGCTTAATAATTTACAACTTTTCACGAAAGATAACGCTTTGTGATCGGTTCTTATAACAATATAACAACCTAAAATGTATGATCTAAATTTTAATAAACTCCATACAATAGCTAATAGTTCTTTCTCTGTTGTAAAGTATGTAAGTTCCGCTCCTTTTAACGTACGGCTTGCGAAAGCTATAGGTGTTTGATTTCCGTCCTTATCTATTTAATATAACACGGCTCCTATCGCTACGTCGCTCGCGTCTGTTTGTAAATAGAACGGTTTCGATAAGTCTGGATAACTAAGAATAGTAAATTCGCAAAAAAGATTTTTAACTCGTTTAAACGCTTCTTCTTTTGACGAATTCCACTCCCATTTGTTTCCGATTTTTAATAATTTTAGTAGAGGGACTATTTCTTGCGCATAGTTTTTTGTGAATTTAGTATAAAAATTTACTAAACCTAAAAATCCTCGTAGTTCTTTTAAATTTCTCGGTCGCGGAAAATCATGAATTGCTTTTACTTTTTCAGGATCCGGTTTTATACCTTCAGATGATAAAATATGTCCTAAAAATTTTATTTCTGGACGAAAAAAATGTGATTTCGCAAAATTTATAGTCATATTGTGTTTTTCCAATCTTCTAAAAATTTTTTCCAAGTGATAAAGATGTTCATCGATATTTTGTGAAGTACACAGCATGTCGTCAATAAAAGTGATTACAAAGTTACCTATCCCGCATAATACTTGATCTAGCGCTCTTACTAATGCACTCGTACTGGTTTTTAGACCAAAAGGTACTACATTGAATACATAACATTTTCCTTCAATAATAAATCCCGTGTATTTTTTACTGTTTTCAGCCAACGGAATTTGCCAAAAACTACTGACTAAGTCTAATGAAGACATCACTTTCACACCACTACAACGTTGAAATAAAACTTCGGTAGTTTCCGCACGCTCGAATTCTTCAACTAAAATTTCATTTAATTTTCTCGCGTCTAGACAAAATCTTATCGTTCCATCTTTTTTTAACGCAGTACAAATTGGACTTATAAATCTTGTATTCATTTTTTTTATAATATTTAATTTTAATAATTTTTCTAATTCTTGATTCACTCTATCCCTCAATTTAATTGGTGTTGGATATGTTTTCTTAAAAAATGGTTTGTCATCTTTCACTTCTAATTCATGTTCATATATATTTATTCTACCCGGTTTTTTCGAGAATACGTGTTTATAACGCGATATAAGCTTGTAAAATCTTTCTTTTTGTTCTATATCTAGTAAAGTACATTCAATTATTTTTTCATTTATTTCTTCTTCAGTTAGCTCAAATTCAGAATGGGGATCATCATATGTTTTTATCGAAAAAACGTCATTAATTATGCCCGGATTTTCATTTTCTAAATCTACAAATTGATTAAAGTGAATGTTGTTATCATTGTAATTATTTATAGTTTTATTTTGATTTTGAATTTTATTTTCAATTTCTTTTTCTGATACATTTTGATCATATATTATTTTCATTTTATTTATGCTTTCTTTTAGCATCTCCATAGACAATTCCTCCTTCCCTTTCATTACAACAATTACATCATTTTTATAATCAATCTTAGTTTTTAATATTTTTAACATATCTGAACCGATAATGCAATCGCAATTTAATTTAGGTACAATAATAAAAACAAATTGTCCTAACCAATCTCCCATTTTGAATTTTGCTAATATTTGAAGTTTAAGTTTAACTGGACGTGCTCCGGTTGCACCTACTATACTCATACCTACTATAGGTAGTTTTGGGCAATTTTCAAATACTTTAATATTTTATTCATAAAAATTTTCTGAAATACAAGTTACTTGACTTCCCGTATCAATTAATGCTTTTACATTTATATTTTCTATTAAAAATTGAATTATTGGACATTTTCCTAAATGATCATGAATATTTACTTTTTGTTCTTCCAATAATTCTTCGCGTAAATTAGAAGGTAAAGATTCGACAAACTCTTTTCTATTTAAAAGTGTCATTGACCTCGGATTTGTATCTACAGAGTTTGTGTCAACAAACCCGAGGTTCACTAGTTTTCCGAACTAGTTGACGGTAATGACCAATTATTTTCTTGTTCATCTGAAGTATTTCTATCATTTTTATTACTATTATCGTTATTAGACTTTTTTTTATTAATTTTTCGCTGTTTAATATTTTGTTGATTTGAATTATTTACCGTGGATGATATTCTTTCATCTTGTCGCGGTGTGTTATTTGCATTTATTACATTTCCACTATTATAATTTGGACGTGAATAATTATAATTTTGATAATTGTTTTGTTTAAAATTATTATTTGGAAATTTATTACCTTCGAAACTATTATCACGGAATTCCCTTTTATTTTGAAAATTTTCTTGCTTATTAACCCTTTCATTTACTTGTTTATTATTTTCTTGATATTTATTTTGATTGTTATTTCCTTGATAATAATTTCGATTCGCATTTCCGTTAGGATTATATTTATTTTTATTTTGATTTCCTTGATATGTGGTTTGTTTATTTTGATAGCCTTGTTGGCTGTTTGAATTATTTTGAAAATTTCCAGTATTTCTATTTAAAAAATTTCTTTGAGAGTTTACTGGACCAACTTGGTCAAATTTTTCTAATAAATCTAACAAATTATTTACGTCTTGAATACCTCTAACAATTATTGCAGTTTGAATATCCTCTGAGAAATGTCTAGAAATTTTCATAATAATTTCATTTTCTGAAGGTGGTGGAATTAAGTCTTTAGCTTTATTAATCATCTTTATCGCGTAAGCTGACCTTGATAATTTACCATTTGGGTTATAATTTCCAAATTGTAAATTAGTGCCTATTTTAAATCTAATTTCTTGATTCCAAAAACGATTTATAAATTTTTCTTTAAAATTATTATAATTATCATCTTCTGCCTTGACTAAATTCCACCATTCTTTAGAAATCCCATCTAAGCTAGCTTGTATAAAATACTTAAATTCTACATCATTTATCTCATTATAATTCATATAATCCTCTAACTCGCGTAAATAGGTTATTGGACGTTCTTGAGTACTGCCAGAAAATTTAGGTAATGGCATTTCTTTCATCCATGAACTTCTGGATACTGAATCATTACTTTTAATTTTATTAACTTTTTGTTCTATTTTATTTTGATTTTCTGTTATTTTTTTTATTTTTAATTCATTATCAGTTGTCATTATAAAATTTTCCTCTGTACTCAAGTGTATATCGTTTACTTTTTTTTCAATGTTATCAATTGTTCTTGAGACGTTCTCTATCGTCTCGTCGACATTGAGTCTAACATTCTCGCATACTCTTTTGTTTATATTTATACTAGTGTCTACTCTGTCATTTAGCTTGCTCATTAATTCTACTATTTCGCGTTTATTCTGTTCGATTTTATTTTAAATTGTAGATCTATCTTTAGTACAAATATCAAAATTTTCTTTTTGTTGAGTTGCTACAGTTGCTAAACCCCTTTTAATTTTTTTTACACCTACACCCAATTCGGTCATGAAATTATCAAAATCTCTTTGAGTTTTATTTAAAATTGCTTTATCTTCTTCACTTAAATTTAAATCATCATCATCATCATCTTCATATTCAGTTACTTCTATTTGACTTTCATCAAAAATATCCATAAAACCCCAATTTTTTCTCTTCTTTTTATTTTTAGATGTATCTTTATTTTGATCTTTTTGTTTTGATTTATCCCCTTCTATATTTATATCATCTGAAAGAGATTTTGGTAATTCAATCTGTTTTTCCGCCATTTTTTTATTTATTTAATAACGTCTCAAATTTAACCATTTAAAATAAATTTTATTTTTTTATTACGATTTAATCTTTGAGATCTCTTTCGCCCAGAGATACAGATCGTTTAGGTAGAGATCGTTAGAAAGCCCCCAACAATCTGTAACTATCAAGTTCGAGAGACTTGACTTTGTAGATTTGTATAGTTCTGAAATTTCTTTATAATAAAATATAGAAGAAAGCTCTTACCAGTTTAAAACTGTTCAGACAAAAGAGACAGAAACGTGCATTTACTCGGCTTATATAGTTGCGTCCCTACCCTTAATTTTCTGGGGTAAGTAAAATTCAAAATGTGCAAGTGTGTGAGTAAGGAATTTCAAATTGATTGAGCGAAAATCCGCGAGTTTCCCTCACCACTTTACGCAAGGCGCTTCTCCCATGTATTTCTTACCGCCAATTTCTCCCTCTATTTGGATTTTTCGCGGCGTCTATTTTCGAATAGCCAATTACATTTAAATTATTTTCAAAGGACAGAGATATTTTTCTCTCTCTAATTCCGTTTCTAACGTTCGCCAAGAACAATGCCATTGTCTAGCTGTCAATCATTTTTCTCTAACTGATTTTCATTTTCTAAAAACTTTAATTTCTCAAAAAATACTGATTCTAAAATTATTTAACTTTTACCATTAATTTTTAAATAATTTTTACTTTAATGCAACATAAAATTTTATTCAATTATTATTAATTTCAGCAATTTATAAAATAATTTTTATTATTTTATTTTCCAAATAATTTAAAGAAAAAATATAAAATAAATTTATTCTTTAAATAATAATCCATATAAATTATTTATTTATAAAAAAGAAACTTTAAATTTAAATTAAATTAATAATTCTCATAATTCGTATTTATATCTACCTTCTCTTTCTATTATTTTTCCTGTTTATGTTTTCATTGTGTTATCTATAGATATCTTCTCTCTCTTTCTATTATTTTCAGAAATTCAATTTATCTAGTTTTAATTTCATTACTTTATATAATTTAATTTTTAATATTTATTCATTTATAATTTAAATAATTTATAATTATTTCGTAATAAAAATTTTTTTGACTATTGAAATACCATTTCAGTGTGGGATCCAGAGTGTGGGATCCAGAGTGTGGGATCCAGAGTGTGGGATCCAGAGTGT